>NC_088343.1:35390000-35690000 GCF_036884655.1 Musa acuminata AAA Group | reverse complement strand
ATCGTCGTCGTCGACGGAAAAGGAGAAGCCGGAGAAAAAGGAAAACATTGGGTGGGGGCGGTGGTACACGCTAGCAGAGCTGGAGGCGGCGACGGCCGGGTTCAGCCCCGGGAACGTGATCGGGGAGGGGGGTTATGGGATCGTCTACCGCGGCGTCTTTCCGGATTTCTCGGTGGCCGCCGTCAAGAATCTCCTCGACAATAAGTGAGTCTCTTTTCTTGCTCTACCCTCTCGATCTTCTGCATATAAGATTGCGAGTAGGAATGTTGATATGATTCGGATACAGAATCGACACAACATGACTGATGTCAAAAGTTGAAATTAGCGGCCTTGATCTGGTTTAGCTGTCGATTAGAGCCTCATTTGTCTTGTTTGCCCTTTGGAGTATCAGTGTTCTGGATCTGTAAATGTATTGCTTTTGGAAATACAATTATCTTGAGTTAGTTGTGCTTTCTCTATCATCAGGCAATTAGGTATGAAAAGTAATCTTTTCATCAAATAAATCTGAAATAGATTTGTTTTAATGATGAATGGTACAGCTGCTTATAATGAACTATTTCTTATTATTTATTGTTCCATTATGTATTTGGGGGCTGATCTACTTTTGATTCTGGCTTCACTGGTAGTAGCTATATGGAGGGCACTGAGAAAGATTTACTCAGTGATGATAAATTTTGTAGGGCTCAAAGCTGGTTCAGAATTGTAGTTCCTTAGTTGAAGTCAGCTGATGATGTTACTTCGTTTGATTGTTGATAAACCTTGTCTAAGCAAACTTGCGCTTTGCTTTTTTTTGGCGATCATAACTTTTATTACAATGTCTTAGAAAATAGATTATGTGTTCTACTTTTATGACCAACTCAATAGATGATTTTTTTTTTTCATTTTTCCGTTTGAAATCTACCAAAATTTGGCAACAACATTTAGATATAATTGTTTATGCTAGTCTAGTACTTTTGGTGGTATTTCAGACCCAGCTTCTGGGTTTTCTTGTTTTGCTTCCCTACTTTCTTTTTCTTCTTGTTTTACGGTAATTTATGAACCTTTTTTGC
Source organism: Musa acuminata AAA Group (assembly GCF_036884655.1). Lineage (NCBI taxonomy): Eukaryota > Viridiplantae > Streptophyta > Magnoliopsida > Zingiberales > Musaceae > Musa > Musa acuminata. Next base: position 35,688,951 of record NC_088343.1, on the reverse strand, counting down.
TACTACTATTTTCTAAGAGGGGTCTGTCGAGCCTTAATCGAGAGGAGCAATAAAAGAGGGCAATGCTTTAGACACCTGAAAAATCAGCTTCTTAAAAGAAGTGTACTCACATAAAGAAGAGACAAAAGTAAAAGGCAGTTAATTCAGCTGTCTTTTTTTGAACTTCTTTTGGTTATGCATCATGTTTTGACAAATAGATTACACTATTTAAAATATCATTCCTAATCTGAGTGAACCTATGATCAACTGATTTTTTTTTGCTAGAAAATTGCAAGCCAAAGAGAAAAAAAAGTGTCTCCATGTATTACTCTTGTTGATTCATGATATTGGAATGCTGCAGGGGTCAAGCGGAGAAGGAGTTCAAGGTGGAGGTTGAAGCCATTGGAAAAGTAAGGCATAAGAACCTTGTAGGACTTATTGGATACTGCGCTGAAGGTGTTAAAAGGTTAACAAATCTCTCCAGTGCACTTTATTATTACCATCATTCATTTGGATTAACACAACCCATCATCCTTTCTGGTCCTTTTAGCTGTATTGCATTTCCTATTTTCATTCAGGATGCTTGTATACGAATATATTGACAATGGAACCCTGGAGCAGTGGTTACATGGTGATGTTGGTCCTGTTAGTCCGTTGACATGGGATATAAGAATGAAAATTGCTATTGGAACAGCAAAAGGGTTAGTACTCCCGTTCCCATGTTAATTCTCAAAGAAAATCAGGATAGAAGCAACAATTTTATAGCAGTTGCTGTACGATTGCTGGTTCTTGGTGCACTTTTATTTTTATGGTTCATTCTGCTTGCAAATGTTGGCCCAGTAGATATATTTATGTTAATTAATATTGAATTAAAAAGTGATTGCAATTCTCATGCTCTTTGAAGAAGGTTTAGATCTGAAGTATTCATTTCTGTGATGCAACATTAAAGAAATTATGATGCTTTTCAAGTTCATGATGTTTTGTTGTTTTTAGTGAATCCTCTTTCAGAAATTGAAGACTTTTTGTTTTCCTCTTAAAATGGTTATTTGTTTGCAGTATAGCATACTTGCATGAAGGTTTGGAACCTAAAGTTGTGCACCGAGACATCAAGTCCAGCAACATTCTTCTAGACAAGCAATGGAATCCTAAAGTGTCAGACTTTGGATTGGCTAAGGTCTTGGGATCTGGTTCAAGCTTTGTAACAACTCGTGTAATGGGAACATTTGGGTATGCTTTATCCATTTCACTCTTCAAATTGGCATGCTTCTCTGTCATTTCTAGGCATCAAGATGCTGCTTCTACATAAAACTAACTGCATGTCTCGGTTAAAGCTCATCAATATATGAATATTTTGAGCATATGCATTTCTTTGGAAGAATATCTTGTCCTTATGATTTACAGCCTTTCGCTGTTTTTTTGTCCTTCAATGTTTGCACAGGTATGTGGCTCCTGAATATGCATGCACTGGTTTGCTTAATGAGAGCAATGATGTGTATAGCTTTGGTGTTCTGTTAATGGAAATAATATCTGGAAGAAGTCCGGTAGATTACAGCAGGCCAGTTGGAGAGGTGAGTTTAGGTGGAAAATTTCAAATTGCCTCATGTGTGTACCCACTTAAAAGTGGTTGAACTTTTCGCAGGTAAACATGGTTGAATGGTTTAAACGAACTGTACAAAGCAAGCGTGAAGAGGAAGTGGTAGATCCATTAATTGAGGTTAAGCCTTCACCGAGAGCGTTGAAGAGGGTATTGCTAGTCTGCCTTCGTTGTATAGATATGGATGCTCAAAAACGACCTAAGATGGGTCAAATTGTGCACATGCTGGAAGGAGATGAGTTCCCCTTTCGCATGGTAAGTTTTACATCTCAAAGTCTTTTGTTGATCATCTAAGCCAGAGAGATAAACTTCTAGTTCAACTGCATATATACTGTTACTTTGTAGATCAAATATCAAAGCAATATTCTAAGCCTCATCTAGTTTTACAAAGGCTTAACTGTTTACTACTTGTTTGAGTATTCACCAACAATTTATCATGTGCCTATACTCGAGGACTCTTTGAGATTATTTTATATATAAAGATGAACGTAGTTCTTGCTTCCAAGGTATAGTAGGTGGTAAGAAATTTGCACTACTTATTGAATTATATATACAATCAAACTATGTTGTAATCATAAAGTACTTTGGTCGACTACAGTCATGCAGAAACCTTGTGCTACCTACTACTTCAATTAAAAAAAATAGTAGACTTGACAACTGTCTGCATAAACACTCCTGGCACACTGAAGTTTCATCATATAATTTAGATTCTTTTCAAAATTCTAAATGAACTGAGGTGGCAGTACAGGCATTAGAAGTTTTGACTGAAACATTTTACTGCTTTAGTCTCATCAGTTTCAGCAATTTTGACCTTGAGAAGGAACAGAGATACCTTTCATTTAAGATTGCTGACTTTAGCATATTATGATGTTTCATTTCATAACTATGGATCCTAAAGATTGTATTTGATGACCTACAAACCAAATAAAGATTTCTTGCATTTTTGTTTTCAAATATGCCAAACTATTTAAGTTACAGTAGCTGAGACCGTTTATCAAATGACTGTCTTTTCCATGTTCCTAACAATTCAAGATAATTTTTCGGTTGTGAAGTACTGATCTTGAGTCCCCTCATGGATGGGGTTGCATGTCTGACTTGCAACTTACATGAACTTTTGCAGGAACTTCGATCAGCCAGAGAAGGAACTCTGAGTTCATCCATGTCAGCCAAGTTGGCTCCCCCTGCTAATTCTGAAAGGTCGATGTGGTGACAACACCGAAAGGAATAGTTATGTAATCTGCTAGTGGTTTTGTTAATAGTTCTGTCTGGAACATAATTTTTCACTGATGGTGCTTCTTGATTGTGCATATTTATTTAATTTTTATGGAAAACTAAACTCTTACGACTTAGATGTAAGAATGCATGGGCCCCTTGAGCCGAATTTTCTGTTACTGGAGTAACATTGCTGCTCTACACCATCTCACGTATTAGTCACTCTGCTATGGACGATTAAGATTACACAGCACCTCTCTCCTGTGATCGTCAGATGGCTTGAAGCAAGCATTTTGATGGATTGTGGATTCTGTGGAACATAAAATGTGTAAGATTTTTATTAGAGTCATCTGTTGCTGTATCAGAATTTTTTTTCCCCAAAAAGAAATATATTATTGTGCAAAACAGAAGATAATTCAAGGGGAAAAGATTCCCAGTCTACAATACTTTTGAGGATTGTTGAATCACTTTCAACTAATAGCGATATATATATATATATATCCTCTTATAAAAAAAAGGGGTTAAAATTATTCCAAAAAAATATACACAGCAGTGGAAGCCAAAATAAAGTATTACTTTGGCCAATGAAAACATACAACAATATATATATATATATATATATATATATATATATATATATATCAAACAATTGTTTTATAGAATCAAAACCGAATTTTTGGTATAAAACTACTTAATAATCCAAAACAATGGTTTTTGAATGTTTCCATAAAACTTATTAAATCCACTATAAGAAACATATTAATATGGAAGTGTAATCTATTAAAATATTTTCTGAATTAACCGGTGATTTGGTCTAGAGTATCCTTAACAATTTTAGATTTCTTCTTAACGGGTAAAAAGAAACTTCATTAGATATTGTAACCAGGAATCATAATCTTATTTAGAGGCATAACTAATGAATCTACAATTATGATTATAATTATAATTGATGAATTTATAATTATGCTACAAGAGTTTCATGTTACTAACTTATCTTGCCATTAAGTAAGAAAAATGACCGATGGTATCTATATAATTAATTTTCATAATAATTATGTCCCTTAGCTAAATAACTTTACTTTAATTAGATCACTTTAATTTTGACTAATCAAAATAATGGCTTAACACATTTAATTATATATGTGTGACCCTTAAAATTCTAACAATCTCTCACCGGATCACATATATATATATCCTTATAAATGTGCTATACTTGATTAGCTCAAAACTATTGCCATTATTAAACAGGACATATAAAATAATCTCATCCATTAGTCATATTAGTATAGGACCAAAGCAGTCTTTGCTATATCAATCATAGCTAAACCCATCAGTGATCACTAATATTAACATAACCAAATGACATAGGTCAATTATGAAATGTGTAGCACGAAAATTACATAAATGTGATATGTACATGTACAAAATATTAATAACTTGATTAGCTCAAAACTATTACCATTATTAAACAGGATATATAAAACAATCTCGTCCATTAGTCATATTAGTATAGGACCAAAGCAGACTTTGCTATATCAATCATAGCTAAATCCATTAGTGATCACTAATATTAACATAACCAAATTACATAGCTGGTCCAACTTTATCTTTATGAGATCATTAATAACTTTAATAGCCATAATGTACAAAGTATAATAAACTGAAGCTTTATTTCTTATTAGAAAATATTTGTACAATCTGGCATAGAACATATAACAAACATATGACAGACTCCCACTAAACTGAAGTTTCCTCAAATTCTGATATACCCATATAAGCAGTATGCTTATGAAAGACTTTGGGTGGTACACCTTTTGTGAGAGGATCTGCCAACATAAAGTTTGTTCCTAAGTATTAAATTTGTTTACTTTGTACCATTTTTTCACAACTAGGAACTTGATGTCAATGTGCTTTGACTTAGTCGAGCTCCTATTGTTGTTGGAGTATAAACTGATTTATTATCACAGTATATCTTTAGTGGTCTTTTAATCTCTTGTACTATCTGCAGCTCTGTTGTGACAAAATTCCTCAGTCAAATTCTATGATTTGACATTTTAAAACATGCTACAAATTCCACTGCAATGGTAGAAGAAGTGATAAGTGATTGCTTAACACTATGCCAAGAAATCGCCCCACCAGCTAACATATAAATGTAGCCCGAAGTGGATTTTCTATTATCTTGACATCTAACAAAATCAGAGTCAGAATACTCAATGATCTCCAAATGGTCTGATCTCCTATATACGAGCATATGATCTTTTGTCCTCTTTAAATATCTTATGACTCTTTTAGTTGTCTTCCAATGATCCATTCTAGGATTACTTAAGTATTTGCCTAATACTCTAACAATGCATGCTATATCCGGATGTGTACAAACCTATGCATACATTAGGCTCCATACAACTGATGCATAGGGAATCTTCTGTATTTCTTGAGTTTCAAGATTTCCTTTAGAGCACTAATTGAGACTGAACTTATCTCCCTTTGTGATAGGGGTGTCTCCTGATTTACAATCCTGTATGCCAAACATTTTGAGTACCTTATCGATATAGCTTTTTTGTGATAATCTTAGAATACTACGAGATCTAACTCAGTATATCTGGATTCCTAATATAAAAGATGCGTCACCAAGATCTTTCATCTCAAAATTTCTAGATAGAAATCTCTTGGTTTCGTACAATATGCCTATATCATTTGTGGCAAGTAGAATATCATTGTTAGGACTCTAGCTAAGAGAGTCCTAATTGAGAGGGACATTTTGTTAGGACTCTAGCTAGGAGAGTCCTAATTGAGAGGGACATTCATGTAGGAGGTTTTTTCTTAGAGAAGAATTAGGAGTTGTAAGGGAATATGAGTCTTGAGTAGGAGTCCTATTAGGAGTTGGTTAGAAGTAAGAGTCTTAAGTAGGAGTCCTATTAGGAGTTAGGGTTTAGAAGCCCTATAAATAGCCATATATTACTTCTCTTTTCATAAGCAATAGATGAATATTTTCTGCATCCTTTGAGCAGCAACTTGGATGGAGGAACCCCTATAGAGTTCCAAGGAGGCCGATCCCCTAAAGAGATCAACCCCAAGTTTAGAATCTACAAGGGTTCTAACACCTGGTATCAGAGTAGCGTTCTTGGCGTATCACTGCCCTTCCACAGCCATCCATCAACCCTCCACAACCGCCCAAAGCAATTCCCACAATTGCTTAAAAGATCATCGCCAAATTCCACCATCATCTCCACCACCGCAGATCATCCTTTGATCTCCCCGTGAATTGCAACAGGTTCTGGTTTCCTACCTTACTGCTGCTGCAATTTAGTTATCCCTATTCGAAAATCCAAAAAAAAATAAAAAAATTCGTTCCTATATTGCTACAAATTTTCATCGTAAATTGCTGAAATTTTTCGACGAGAATTCTGTTATCACAACTTACACCAATTTTCTTGCTGTTACTACCGAAATTTTCTTGATTAAATTGGACATCCTTGCTGTCATATAAACTGAGATATTGCTGTCAATTCCCTCCTCAAATCTCTCAAATTTTTTGTGGAGATTTCATCGAGAAACCGCTGTTTCTTCGACGATTTCTGCTCTTACAAGACAACACAAGTCTGCAGCAAACTTTCACTGATTTCTATCAAACCTATACATGCCTTTAACCCGTCAACAAAAGAGAGATCTTAACATCATAGATTTGGAGTCATATACTATGGCATCTGAGGAGGCAATCAATGCTAAATTTGAAGCCTTTGAGGCACGAATAGAGGATAAGATTCGGACTCTCCTTACCGAATTCAGTTTGGGCTGACCACCAAGCCCAAAGAAATCACATCAAGGAGAGAGCTCTAATCAATCACATCATGCCCAAAGAGATGACTTCCAAGAGAGGGGAGGCTCTATGACCGACCCCAACTATTCGTGCATGAGAGTGGACTTCCCTAGATGGGAAGAAGGAGACCCAATTGGTTGGATCTCGCGCGCGGAGCGATATTTTTGGTACCATAAAACTGTGGATGCATCCATGGTAGAAATTGCAGCTATACATCTTGAAGGGGATGCCATACAATGGTTTGACTGGTTTGAACACACTTATGGAGTCCTTTCATGACGACAATTCAAAGAAGGACTACTGATCCGCTTCGGACCAACTTATTACGAGAACATTAACGGACAACTAGCAAAGATCCGACAAACCTCCACCATTCAGGAGTACCAAACCAGGTTTGAAAGGTTATCTAATCAAACTCGTGATTGGTCTGAAAAATAGCTATTGGGGACCTATATTGAGGGGTTAAAGCCAGAGATCCGGGGAGAAGTTAAGGCGCGACAACCATACACGCTTATGGCAGCCATCTCTTTCGCACGACTTCAAGAGGAGCGATTGAACCATGAAGCCCGGAGGACTAGGATCACTCCACGACCTACAATACTAAAGCCCTTAGCCCTCCCTACTATCAACCGAGTCCCTACACCGAAAAGGTTAACAAGAGAAGAACTTCGGGAGCGATCTGCGAAGGGGTTATGTTGGCATTGCAACGAGCCGTGGAGCCGCGAGCATCACTGTAAAAAAGGTAGACTTCTTATGATTGAACCAGTAGAAGAAGAGGTCATTGAACATCTAGAAGAGAGCCTTGAACATGAAGAAGAAGATATGGAAGAAGAGCCACAGTCGACCGACATTACGGTACACGCACTAGCCGGCTACTCAAACCCGCAAACGATGAAAGTTGGAGGCCTTCTCAAACAACAACCGATCACTGTTCTCATCGACACGGGTAGCACTAATAACTTCCTGAATAGTAAGGTTGCTGCTCGGATGACACTGCGTATTGAAGGTTGCAGCAAGTTCGATGTAAAGGTTGCCGACGGCAGAATCCTAAAGTGCGACCAAAGATGTCCGCAGGTGAAACTATTACTGCAAGACCAAAAAATTATCACCGATTTCTTCCTCCTACCAATCGATGACTATGAGGCAGTGCTTGGTATAGAATGGCTGACTACACTAGGTGATATCTTTTGGAACTTTTCTAAATTAATTATGAAATTCTACTGTAAGGGCAAACAGATCATCCTACGCGGGAAGCGCGGAAGCAATGTTACCACTGTTTCGACCCAACGAATGGAGAAAGTTTTGCACAAGGTAAATGGTGGCTTTTTGATGCATCTCCAACCACAACCAAAAGAGAAGAAAATAGAAATTGAAGATCAAAATCTTACCCAATTGCTTACTGAATTTGCCGACATATTTGCTGAACCACGTGGTCTTTCTCCTTCTCGGCAACATGACCATCGAATTCCAATCCTTCCGGGCAAGCCACCAGCGAACACTCGACCGTACCAATATCCTTACCTCCAGAAAGATAAATTGAAAAGATCGTAAAGGAGATGCTTGAAACAGGGGTGATTCGGCCAAGTTGCAGCCCTATTCCTCACCAGTGCTACTTGTATGCAAGAAGGACGGAACTTGGTGGATGTGCATCGACTACCGAGCTTTAAATGACATCACCGTCAAGGACAAGTACCCAATACCAGTGGTGGATGAACTTCTTGATGAATTGAAAGGAGCTCGAGTCTTCACGAAGTTGGACCTCCGATCCGGTTACCACCAAATTCGGGTATATGACGATGACATTCCAAAAACTGCATTTCACACACATGATGGCCATTATGAATTCTTGGTAATACCTTTTGGACTCACTAATGCTCGTTCAACCTTTCAAAGTCTCATGAATGATATTTTTCGGAGCTTTCTTCGTAAATTTGTGCTGGTATTTTTCGATGATATTCTCGTTTACAGCCCTTCTCTTGAGACTCACTTTCAGCATTTACGGATTGTTTTGACGATCCTTCGAGAGAATACTCTTTTTGTTAAGCAACCAAAGTGCAGCTTTCTCCAACAAAAACTAGAGTACCTTGGGCATATAATATCAGAAGGAGTGTCGGTAGACCCAACAAAAATTGAGGCAATGCAAGGCTGGTCGAAACCTACAAACGTGAAATTACTGCGGGGGTTCCTTGGACTAACGGGCTACTACCGAAAATTTGTTAAGGACTATAGGAAGATCAGTGCACCACTCACTTCTTTACTGAAAAAAGATGCTTTCCAATGGTCGGACAAAGCCTCTGCTGCCTTCGATAAACTTAAAGTAACCATGACAAAGACGCCGGTGCTTGCACTACCAGATTTCAATAGACCCTTCATCATTGAGGCCGACGCATCTGGAGTCGAAATTGGAGCCGTTCTCATGCAAAATGGTCGACCACTCGCATACACTAGCAAGGCATTATCTCCCTCCCATCAAAACATGTCAGTATATGATAAGGAGATGCTTGCCATTGTACACACAGTAACGAGGTGGAGACCCTACCTGATCGACCGGTGATTTCAAATTAAAACTGACCATAAAAGCCTCAAGTACTTTTTGAAGCAAAAGATATCATCCCCTGAGCAGCAAAAATGGGTAACCAAACTTCTTGGATTTGATTATAAAATTATTTACAAAAAGGGGAAAGAAAATATTGTTGCAGATGCACTCTCACGGCTACCTGAACAAGCTAAGGTTTTAGCCATCTCCCTTCCTACCACCGGTCTCCTCGAGGACATTAGGGAAGAATGGAAGAAGGATCCAGAGATCAGCAACATCATAAAAAAATTGGAGGAGGATCCAAGTGCAATAGCCCACTACACTTGGGATTCGAGGGATCTACGCTACAAAGGTCGCATTGTGCTTATACCTGACTCCCCTTGCATCGCAATCATCTTGCATGAAATGCACTCCATACCTTTAGCAGGGCACTCTGGATTCTTAAGAACCTACAAAAGAGTGAAGCAAAATTTTTATTGGAGAGGGATGAAAAAAATTATTGCTGAATATGTGGCACAATATGATGTATGTCAACAGCACAAGGGTGAAACTGTGGCAAATCCAGGGAAGCTACAACCACTACCCATACCAGACTCAGTGTGGACTGACATCTCCATGGACTTCATTGAAGGGCTGCCATCTTCCAAAGGTAAAAGCACGATTCTCGTAGTGGTTGATCGACTTACGAAATATGCTCATTTTTGTGCTGTGAGAAATCCCTACACTGCTGCTAGTATTGCCCAGATTTTCATAGAAAATATTGTTAAACTGCATGGGATGCCAAGGTCCATCGTAAGTGATCGTGACAGGATTTTCACTAGTAAATTTTGGACCGAGTTATTTTAGTTACAAGGCACCAAACTTAAGATGAGCACAGCGTATCATCCACAAACTGACGGCCAAACAGAGGTGGTAAATAGGTACTTAGAGACATACCTCCGATGTTTCGCTAGCAACCGATCAAAAGAGTGAGCGAAATGGCTTCCCTGGGCCGAATGGTGGTATAATACTACATATCATTCATCTACAAAATGTGCCCCTTATGAAGCATTGTATGGTCGACCAGCCCCTGTGATTCCAAAGTATGTAATTGGCTCGGCCAAGGTAGATCAGGTTGACCAAGAATTGATTGATAGGGACAAACTCTTACAACTGTTAAAAGATAATCTCTCTACCGCTCAAGCCAGAATGAAGCAGCAAGCCGACACACGACGAAGTGAAAGAGAATTTTCAGTGGGAGATTGGGTTTATCTTCGCCTACAACCATACAAGCAACTCTCTATCAACACTCGAGCCTCCATGAAGCTATCCCCACATTTTTATGGACCCTATCAGATCATAGAGCGTATTGGAGCCATGGTGTATAGACTTAAATTACCTGAGGATGCCAAAATTCACCCTGTCTTCCACGTATCATGCCTAAAGCCCAAGTTGGGAGAACACGAGTCACCCCAAATCCAATTGCCCAACACAACTGAGGATGGAGTTATTCAAGCCCAACCACAAGCCATCCTCGATCGCAGGATCGTGATGCGTCGCCGACATCCCTCTACTGAAGTACTAGTACATTGAAATCATCTACCACTTGAAGACGCCACATGGGAACCATATGAGGAGCTGAAGACCCGGTTCCCTGAGTTCATGGAATCTCAGCCTTGAGGACAAGGCTGATTTGAAGAGAGCGGGTTTGTTAGGACTCTAGCTAGGAGAGTCCTAATTGAGAGGGACATTCTGTTAGGACTCTAGCCAGGAGAGTCCTAATTGAGAGGGACATTCATGTAGGAGGTTTTTTCTTAGAGAAGAATTAGGAGTTGTAAGGGAATAGGAGTCTTGAGTAGGAGTCCTATTAGGAGTTGGTTAGAAGTAAGAGTCTTAAGTAGGAGTCCTATTAGGAGTTAGGGTTTAGAAGCCCTATAAATAGCCATATATTCCTTCTCTTTTCATAAGCAATAGATGAATCTTTTCTGTAGCCTTTGAGCAGCAACTTGGAGGGAGGAACCCCTATAGAGTTCCAAGGAGGTCGATCCCCTAAAGAGATCAATCCCAAGTTTAGAATCTGTAAGGGTTCTAACAATCATCTACATATAATATCAAGAAAATAAATTTACTTCCACTGAATTTGTGATACACGCAATCATTAACAACGTTCACCTCAAAACTAAATGAGATAATTACCTGATGAAATTTATGATACTATTGACGGGATGTCTGTTTTAGCCCGTAGATGGATTTTATCAATTTACAAACCATTTTCTTTGGGTCTCCTGATACAAAGTATTTTGGTTGTACCATATAAATTATTTTATCAATGTTTCCATTGAGAAATGTTATTTTAACATCCATTTGATGAAGCTCCAAATCAAAATGTGCATCTAGAGCTATAATTGTTCTAAAAGAGTCCTTCATTGAAACGGGAGATAATGTCTCTTTAAAGTCAATTCCTTCCTTTAGAGTATAACTCTTTGCCACAAGACGTGCCTTATACCTCTCCATATTACCATTAGAATCCCTTTTATTTTTAAAAATCTATTTAAAACCAATGTGTTTCACACCTTCTAGTAATGGGACAAGTTCCCAAACTTTATTATCTTGCATGGACTTATACTCTTGATTCATTGCTTCAATCCACTTATTCGAATTGGAATCCTCCATAACTTGATGGAAGTTGATTGGATCATCTTCCATTATACCACTACTTTCTTCATGTTCTTGGAGAAAAACTATATAATCACCTGAAATGGCACTCCTCCTTTCCTTAGTGGATCGTCGCAAAGGTGTTGGCTCTTGCAGCATGGATTCTTGAGGATGTTGAGTTTGTTCCTAATGAATAATTTCCTCGTACTGTATGGGAGTTGAAATGACCATATTTTTTTGAGGTACTGAATTTGTTATATCAGTAGTAACTATATAAATTAGATCAGACCAAACCAATTCTTCCTCAAAGGTAAAGTCTTTAACCTTATTTCTTTCCGCAAACTCAATATCCTCAAAGAATGTAGCAATACCCGTCTCAAAAATATTTATTAATTTGGGATCATAAAATTTATACCCCTTAGATCGCTCAGAATAACCAGTAAAGTAACTACTCACTGTTCGGGGTGTTGGGTAATCATGGGGGCGACATCACATGCGCAGCGGAAGAACAAGAAAACAAAATCCCCGATTCCCAAAAAGATGTTCGTCGTCATGCGAAGATTGGTGCGCAAAAATCCGCGAAACATGAAACTGCGTATAGAGTAGATTGTGTTACCTAGGGAGATCGTATATCCCTGTTTCCTTACAGATCCTTAGGAGAGGGTAAAGGAGGTCAAGCGTCCTCCTCTCTAGCGGTGATCCACACAGTAGGGTTGCGATGACGCTCCTCAAAAACTCCAGGCCTGATGTGAGGTGGAGAGGAAGAGGAGAATAGGAAAGGCAAGCAAAGGCTCTAGCCTATGAGGCTCTGAATCCCTCTTATTTATAGAGGTCCCCTGTCAAACCCTAATGGGTCCTCCCCTAGTGGGTATTGGATCTGCATCCAATAAGACAAGGGCTCCGTCGGATATCTCATATCCGAACCTCTACTCATCGCAATGCCTACCATATGTGTATGACCCTCTAGGCCTAATATCGAGCTGGCCGTGAGTCATACCTGTCAGAACTCCTTCTAACTTAGTGAATTATTATCTCTGTAATAATTCACTTGACTCATCGACTACGGAAGTACTAGGCCACTACGCTGTAGTCCCCAAACGATACAGGGGAATCCAATCCATTGGACCTGTCTGTCCTCAGTTACCGTGTACCTATAGTCCCTCATCCATCTAATATCCTAGAGACCGTATATTGAGCATGGTGCTGTCAGACCCATACGGTTTCTACTCGAGTCTCGCTCTAATCGAATTCTCCCGGAGAACTCTTTCTCTCTCAACCCGAATGACCCTGGCCAGGGATTTGTCTGAGCAAGAACACATGGGATATTCCTCTCATGACGCCGAGAGTGGATGATCCTCTATCGACACTCAATAGCCCTCATAAGGTCGACTACCACTCCCAATGACCAGCTGTACTAGATTTGGGACAGCCAAACCTATAAGTCTGGTATCAAAGAGTGGAGCACTCATACAGGACATCCTTGGTGTCTCAAGTCTAAGGACCAGATACACCACTAGGACTACGGAATCGCTGTCTGACAATAAGGCATCATCAACCATCCAGTATTCCGTAAGCGGATCAATCAGTGAACTCATTCTCCAATGAGCACCTGTACTGTATCCCTAGTGTCCCTACACGAGCAGCTATGAGACCAGCTGCATCCATCATATGGACGGGTATACAGCACACCAGTCTATCCGGTTATCATGATGTCCCTCTCGAGTAACCTATGACCGGGATTAGTTAGGATATGTGTTTAAAGGTGAATCGATCTCATTATCATGATCTCATCACGATCCGATTCCCATTGCACAAATCCAAGGACATCATAATATATGTATGCATTTATGCAATAATTATAAAGTGATATATGCCAAAATATAATAAGCAAAAAGATTCTGTATCAAGTCACACGTGCCATCACTCACGTGATTGGCTTGTTGGGCACCTATGACTAGCACGGGGTTCCAATTTCTTTTCATTAGGCTTGTAAAGCCTTGCCTCAACTGGACAACCCCATATACGAAAGTGTGTTAGACTATGTTTTCTCTTAGTCCAAAGCTCATAAGGTATTTTTGTAGTTACTTTAGTTGGTATTCTATTAAGAATGTAAGCTGTAATCTTTATTGCTTCTCCCTAGAGTGACTCTGGCAAAGTAGATTGAGGAATCATACTTCTTACCATGTCCTTAAGTGTGCGGTTTCGTCTTTCAACTACATCATTCATGCTAGATGACCTTAACATTGTATACTAAGGGATAATTCCACACTCCTCTAGGTATAAAGCAAATGGTCCTAGACGTTGTTCACCTGAGCCGTCATTTCTACCATAATATTCCCCTCCACAGTTAGATCTGATGCTTTTTATCTTTTTGTTCAGTTGATTTTCAACTTCAGCTTTAAATGTTTTGAACATATCCAAAGATTGAGATTTTTCATGTATTAGATACAGGTATCCATATCTAGAGTAATCGTCTATGAATGATAGGAAATATTATTGATCATTCCATGAAAGTGTAGGAAATGACCCACAAATATCTATATGTATCAATTTTAAGACATTTGTTGCTCTATATATACCTGATCTCTTAGGTTTGGTTTGTTTATCTTTATGCATTCAACACAAATATCTAAACTTGATCAATCAATGGGATCAAGAATCCCTTCTGACATAAGTCTTTCAACTCTATTTCTAGAATAAGTCTTTCAACTCTATTTCTAGAGATGTGACCCAAACATTTATGCCATAATACACCAGAATTTTTAATTTTACATTTAATACCTCGCAATTCCCCATTCAGAGATTCATGATATGATGCTATAGTATAAAGTAAATATAGATTGTCATAAACCATAAGTGAATCAGTTCCAATCATTTTTGAATTTAAAGATAAAATAAACTGATTATTTCTAAATAAACAAGAATAACTAGATTTATCTATATAAGAAATAGAAATTAAGTTCCGTCTAAATGATAGTATAACAAAAGTGTCTTTCAAATTCAAATAATATCCAGTACACAATAACAATCTAAATATGCCTATAGCTTCCACATCTATCGATTTTCTGTCCCCCACATAAATGCTTCTCTCAACATTATTGGACCTTTGGTAGCTCAGGCAACTATGCATTAATACACTGATGTTAGTTGTTGCACCGGAGTCTAACCACTAAGTGTTTCTAGGTACTAAAATTAAATTGACTTCAGAATAAACCAAAGTAAGGAATGTTCTCTTTTTAGCACGCCAAGCGTGATATTTGGCATAGTCCTTCTTTAAATGCCCAGATTTCTTGCAGAAGAAACAAGTTTCATCCTTATTTTGTATTTTATGTAATGGACCCTTATGAGCCTTATTCTTTCTAGATTTATATTTTCTTTTCTTACCTTTAAAGTTGGCTTCGTTTAGAATCGGTACAGAACTGAGATTAGTAGATATTGTTACAAGAGAACCTAAATAAGAGAACAATAGACAACCAGAAATTATGCTCATATCTATTACCATAAACTTAAGTAAATTCAAATAATGATATAACCCATCTCAAGATACCAAGTGCAATATTAATATCTTATCTTTGGACTTCAATATTAATTGCTAGTGATAGTCTTGTTATAATGATCAAACACTGATGATAAAACATATCAAATGATAAACCCATCATTTGATTGATTTATCATTTATATGTATAACTTTATAATTGTCACATGTTTACCATTGCAGGTATGTATAAAATTCTACCAGTCATTAACCTTCCTTTGGATCGGGTAATTACTGCATGGATGTAAATACATACTACGTTTAATATTTTCATGAGAAATATTATATATGAGAGGTCACTTTGATGACTTCATATATTAAATTACTCAATCTAATATTAAACAATCACTAATTGAATTTTAAATTGGCTTCACCTTAATTTGTTAACTAAAATATTTAGTGTAGGTAAATCATTCAATTTATGTCAACAAACAACTTTATAAAACTAATATTATGTTTAAACCAACATAATATTATAACAATATTATTATTAATTAAATTTACATACTGTAACAACATAATTAAACCAACATAATATTGCAATAATATTATTATTAATTAAATTTGCATATTGCAACAACATAATTAAACCAACATAATATCTAATTAATTAAATTCACATAAATTTAATTAATTAGATAAAAAAAACCAAAGGGAATTTGGGAAATTCATGTCTTGTAGTGCAAAAATTGAATTTGCATACTGATGAAAAGCAAAAGACACAAAGGGGAAATGACATTTCAAAATTAAAGTGATATAACATTAGAAAAAGACACAGAACTGATTGTGAAGCATGCTTTAGCATGATTACATAAAATCATTGTTGAATCTCGTATTTTGATGATGAAACTATTTGATATATGTTTATGATTTAATCTGCGTTTTGAGTGACGCAGGGTGCTTCGATCAGGATGAGACAATTAAAGCAGGAACATCATGTTGTGCCGAAGGAACATGTCAGAAGATTGGACGTCGGGCCGGTGGATCGGTCGACGTATCGACAGAAGGCTTCGGGCCGTGGACTCGGGCATCGGGCCAAGAAGAGCGAGTATTGTGCCTAGGATATCGGAGTTGCGGAGTCAACTGGCCAATTGGGCAATAGGCTGCAGGAAAGGACGATGCGCCGAAGAATCGGACGAAGCGTCGAGGGACCAATGACATGCCGGACAACTTGGTTAATTGCTTAGGATTAATTGTCTCGATCGAAGTTTTTGTTTTGAGTGTGCAGGATTGACTACGATGAAAGTTAGACATGCAGCAGGAGTTGTGCCGGAGTCATGACAATGATCACGTTGGGAGTTCGAGAGCTCGACGGAAGTTCGGACAGTCGTCGGAGGTTCTGCGGGAACAAATCCGAGAAGTCCAGAAGCTTGCCAAAGGAGCTCATCGGAACTTGCCAAGTGTATCGTCGCAAGTCCAGGAGTTTGCCGGAAGTCCGCAGGAGAATCACTGAGGGTTCATCGGATAATCGACGGAAGTTCGCTGGAAGCTCGTCGGAAGAAGCGATTGACGTACCGGAGCAAGTTGCAGTAAATGTCTTGGGAAATAATTGTAGTTAGCACAATGATTAAGTTAGAAATGGGAGGTGATCCCATTAACTTAATCTTAGGGCAATCGAGCCCCTGAAAGACTCAAATTAGGTCGAATGGATCAACCCATTCGGACCTGAAATAGTGCCAGGAGGTAGCACCGCCAGGGTAGGAGGTAGCACCGCCCAGGAGGCAGCCTCCAAGTGAGATTGGGTGGTGCAACCGCCCCAGCTAGGAGGTGCAACCACCTGGGCTCAGTCTCCGAGCGAGACTGGGCGGTGCAACCTCTCCTGACAGGAGGTGGCACCGCCTGAGCTCAGTCTTCGAGCTCTGCCAAGCGGTGCAACCTCTCCAGTCAGGAGGTGCAACCGCCTGATCCCGGAATTCCGGGATTTGATCGTTTTGAGCTCCAAATTTGAACTGGGTTGGGGCCTATAAATACCCCACCCATTCAGCACAGAAAGAGTAAGAGACCTACACCGAAATCTTGATCTTCTCTGTGATTCTTGAGCTCAAAATTGTTGAAAAGCCTTTAAGTTCTCCTCCTTCTGTTCTTCAAAGTCTTGAGTTGTAAAGAGAGGAGAGAAAGGTTCTGTAAGGGTTGTCTCCTGATCCCGTCAAAAGGAGTGAAACTGTAAAAGGGCAGTTGGCCTTCGCCTATTGAAGGAAGGCCTCTAGTTGACGTCGGTGACCTCGTCGGTGGAGGAAGCCAAAAGTGGAGTAGGTCAAGACTGACCGAACCACTCTAAATCTCTGGTTTGCTTTTACTTTGAGCACTTTATCATTACTGCAAACCTCCTACATAGCTACTGCCCTCTGCGCTTTTACGAACAAGTCTCTAAGTTATGATCTTTCCGAATCTGCATTCAGACGTAAATCGGTGTTTTCGTACAAACTTTACATTGTAGTTTACGTTTACGTTCTAATTCCATTTATAACTGCAAACTGTCTTCTGTGCTTTTACGAACGAGTTTCTAAGTTCAGATCTTTCCAAAACTGCGTTTAGACGTAAAACTGAGTTTAGACATAAACTGCGCAAACTGTGTTTAGACGTAGAACTGCGTTTAGACGCAAACTGCGTTTAGACGTAAAACTGTGTTTAGACGTAAACTACGCAACCTGCGTTTAGACGTAAAATTGCGTTTAGACGTAAAACTGCATTTAGACGTAAACTGCGCAAACAGTGTTTAGACGCAAACTGCGTTTAAACGTAAACTGAGTTTAGACGTAAACTGAGTTTAGACGCAAACTGCGTTCAGACGCAAACTGTGTGCAGACGTAAACTGCGCTTAATCTTAAGTTATCTTTGAATCGGCTTTTACATCGAAATCGTTTTTTATCGAACGAACGCAGCTTTCGTTTTTAATCGCTGAAAGATTTCCGCTGCACTAATTCACCCCCCCCCTCTTAGTGCTCTCGATCCTAACAATTGGTATCAGAGCGGGGTATTTCTCATTTCGGATTTACACCCGAGAGAAATGGCTCTTCAAGAGGGCTTTTTGGTCTTTCGTCCACCGTTCTTTAACGGATTGGACTACACTTATTGGAAAACTCGAATGAGAGTTTTCTTGATTTCTCTAAATCTGGATTTATGGAATATCGTTGAAAACGGTTTTTAACTTCCCTCTAAATCGATGAACGAATGGTCGGATTTAGAGAAGTATTTTTCTTTAAACGCAAAGGCTATGAATGCCTTATTTTGCGCTTTGGACAAAAATGAGTTCAATCGGGTTTCTTTGTGCGAAACGACTTTCGATATTTGGCACACTCTTGAAATCACGCACGAGGGAACTAGTAGAGTCAAAGACTCGAAAGTTAATATTTTACTGCATGATTTCGAGCTTTTTCATATGAAACCAAGCGAAACCGTTGTTGACATGTACACCCGTTTTACGGATGTCGTCAATGGTTTAAAATCACTTGGTAAAAGCTTTTCGGATTTTGAACTCGTTAACAAAGTTTTGCGCTCACTTTCTAAAACTTGGGATTCAAAAGTAACTGCTATTCAAGAATCGAAAAACTTGAACCAATTTCCACTTGAAGAACTAATTGGTTCATTGATCACATATGAAATGACGTGCAATGCACGTGAAGAACTTGAGAACCACCTTCCAAAGAACAGGAAGGATTTGGGACATAGAACATTTGAAGACCACTCGAGCATAAGCTCAAGTGATGGTGAACTTAAACTACAAATGAAACAAAAATTAAAAAGTAAAAAGAACGGAACTACTTGCTTTGAACGCAAGAAGAAGAACAAAAATTAGGATGAATCGAGCTCCTCCGAAGACGAGGAGAAAATCAACAAAGGCGAGGTGGCAAACTACGCCTTTACGCCTTTCGACGCTGAGGTAATCAAAATGCCTTTAATTTACTTTGAAATTACATAATGCTTTTCATAATGCATTTTTCTTTTTTATTTTCTTAAAAATTGCATGTTTAATAATTTTATAATGAAAATAGAAAAAATTAGGAATCATGCTTATCATTCTAGTAATTTTGAAAATAATCATGAAAATTGCTTGTTTATGATAAACAAAATGATTTTGATTAAAAATACATTATGAAATCATGCTATATGTGGTTGAGAAGTAATAATGTGTATCATGTTGATTTCCATTGTTATTTCTCGATTTTGAGTATATGAAATCATGTTCAATTTGAAGTTATGATTAATGAGTATATATTTTTGAAATTATGGTGATTATCAATTTTCATGATAATAACAGTGGCTTAAAAAAAAAAATTTTTTTGATGCATGTTTTCATAAATGAAAAGGCATGCTAACATGAAATCGATCACTTAAAATGAAACACTTAAAAAGGGGGAAAATATATTATCAATGAAATCATGAATCTATTTATGTTTTGTGAGCCATAGAAATGATTTTGATGACTTAAAATTGAAATGAGTTTTATCAAAATCATGATCTTGATTTATCAAATTGAATGAATTGAAAATGATCTTGATTTTTATCTTGAATGATTGTGACTTGTATTCCTTGATATGATTTTTATGCAATTCTTTGTATTTATGAAATATTTATCTCATCATCCAATTATTTCTTTTTCAATATTCCTCAAGTGATGTTATGAATGCATGAGATATTCATGAATTTATTTTGATGTATACAAATGAGAAGCTTCGATCATGCATGGTAGGATGCAATGTGACAAATTAATATCATGATGATTTGAAATATTTATGATTTGGAATGATGCATATGCTTTTTATTATGATAATGTATTATGTGTATCATGAATGCTTAAAAAAAATTAAATAAATAAATATTTATATCATGTTAGATGGTTTTACATATTATGCATGAGAAGCTATAGTGATGAGTGAAACAATGATTGAAATAATATGAATGATGATTTGGAATCATGCATATAATAATGAGTTTATATGTTCTGAAAATGTGTATGTTTTAATTTGAAAATATAATGATACACAAATGAGATTGATACTAACCTTTGTCATGATTTAAAAATTGATGTAAAGGGTTTTTCCCTTCTTTTTGACAATGACAAAAGGGGAGATAGCTAGCTTGCATAATTCAAGAAGAAAGCAAAAATTGCACTTCTCAAAAGAGAAGAAATTGCTATCTTGAACATCACTAAGAAGTGCTATCTTGCAAATCTCAAGACACACAATTGCAATCATGCAAAATTTGTAATTTTGCACATCATTAAAATTTATGATACTTTGGTGATTATGCATGTTCTAAAATGTTATAAAATTCACTAGCTTGCATGATGTAGAACTTAGCTATATTGAACATCACCAAGGAATGCTATCTTGCCTATCTCAAGAAGCAAAAAGTTAACTTGCACATCTAGCAAAACTTATATTTCAAGAAGCAAAAGTTGCTTTCTTGATCATCTCAAAATTGCTAGCTTGAGGGCCTTAAAATGTAGAAATTTTTTGCTAGCTTGTATATGTAAACTTGCTATCATACTACCATGATAATAAGCATGTTTTACCTTCATGATTGTAATTGAATATCTCTAGTAAAACCCTGTCCGAATGTATGAAAGTGTCAAATTTCATTTTCGGACTTTCTTGATCCTAACAATTGGATTTTCTTGATACATTATCCTCTTCCAAACTTAACAAGCATATGTCATATCTAGTTTAATTCACATCATTGATTTTTGACATATGGAATCATCTAGCAAATGCACTTATCATGTGAAAAATATTTTTCGAGAAACATATTTGATGGTTCCCTCTTATAAAAGGAAGATATTTTTACATACAAGGATTTGACTCACTTACATATCTTAATCCTTGCAAAAATGAAGTGTGCTTTAATATCTTATCGATTTGAACTTCACATAGGACTTTCCTCCTTCATGTAAAAAGATAACAAATAAAAAGGAAGAAGCAATAAAAGCTATCTCCATATCATGTTTTCCTCGAGATGTTTGCATAACTGGTATCCTATCACTCACTGTTGGAAAATGACATGAACCAACTTATGGCATCGTACTTATATTTAAAATTTGCTTATATCATTCTCCTTGTTGTTGATGACAAAGGAGGAGAAATATATGAATTGATATGTTTGCTATCACTAATGGTTGCTATCACTGATGCTATGATTAGGCCATACTTGCATCACCAAGAAATATATGATTGCTATCATTGTTATATGCCCTGTATCAAGATATCAAACAAAAATTTGCATCGTACGAGCTGATATCTTACCATGTGATGCAATGCTACACTTGCTAAAATATTCGAGATGTGTACATCATGAAATGATATCAAAATCTTGCTTCACAGCTTTACATGTCGATATCATGCCATATGATGAAATGCTACAATTGATAAACACTTGAAATAGTTGCGTTACGATATCAAAATCTAACACTGCAAAGGAAGCAAAAATTTGCTAGCTTGCAACTTGCATATTTCAAGAAGCAAGAGTTGCCTTCTTGAATATCTCTAAACTGCTAGCTTGCAAGTTCTAAAATGTTGTAACATTGCTAGCTTGCATGTGCTATCTTGTCTGCCGTAAAACTTGCATATCTAAAACTTGATAGCTTGAATGTTCTAAGCATGATGTAACATTTGCTAAATTTTCTAGCTTCAAACTTGCATGATGGTAACAATAGATATTATGTTTTTCATGCAATGAGTTAAACTTACATCACAAACACTTGATTGTGGAACTTCTCCTTTTTGTTGATGACAAAGGGGGAGAAGTATTTGATGACATGACATGTTATGCATAAGTTTATGCATAAGTTCATGATAACGTGTTGCAAGTATTCATGATGAATATTGCAATGACTTGAATTCAGTTAGAATTCAAGGTTCTATCAATATGGCATATTGATAGGGGGAGTTTGTTTAAACTCTGGGAGTTAAGGTTAACTCCGTTTATGATGACATGTTGCTTAGATTTTTGAATCTAAGAGTTTCTATCAATATGGCATATTGATAGGGGGAGTTTGTTTAAACTCCGGGAGTTAAGTTTAACTCCGTCATCAAGTAGTTGTCATCATCAAAAAGGGGGAGATTGTTGAATCTCGTATTTTGATGATGAAACTACTTGATATATGTTTATGATTTAATCTGTGTTTTGAGTGACGCAGGGTGCTTCGATCAGGATGAGACAATTAAAGCAGGAACATCATGTTGTGCCGGAGGAACATGTCAGAAGATTGGACGTCGGGCCGGTGGATCGGTCGACGTATCGACATAAGGCTTCGGGCCGTGGACTCGGGCATCGGGCCAAGAAGAGCGGGTATTGTGCCAAGGATATCGGAGTTGTGGAATCAACTGGCCGATTGGGCAATAGGCTGCAGGAAAGGACGATGCGCCGAAGAATCGGACGAAGCGTCGAGGGACCAATGACATGCCGGACAACTTAGTTAATTGCTTAGGATTAATTGTCTCGATCGAAGTTTTTGTTTTGAGTGTGCAGGATTGACTACGATGAAAGTTAGACATGCAGCAGGAGTTGCACCGGAGTCATGACAATGATCACGTTGGGAGTTCGAGAGCTCGACGGAAGTTCGGACAATCGTCGGAGGTTCTGCGGGAACAAATCCAAGAAGTCCAGAAGCTTGCCAAAGGAGCTCATCGGAACTTGCCAAGTGTATCGTCGCAAGTCCAGGAGTTTGCCGGAAGTCCGCAGGAGAATCACCGAGGGTTCATCGGATGATCGACGGAAGTTCGCCGAAAGCTCGCCGGAAGAAGCGATTGACGTACCGGAGCAAGTTGTAGTAAATGTCTTGGGAAATAATTGTAGTTAGCACAATGATTAAGTTAGAAATGGGAGGTGATCCCATTAACTTAATCTTGGGGCAATCGGGCCCCTGAAAGACCCAAATTAGGCCGAATGGATCAACCCATTCGGACCTGAAATAGTGCCAGGAGGTAGCACCGCCAGGGTAGGAGGTAGCACCGCCTAGGAGACAGTCTCCAAGTGAGACTGGGCGGTGCAACCGCCCCAGCTAGGAGGTGCAACTGCCTGGGCTCAGTCTCCGAGCGAGACTGGGCGGTGCAACCTCTCCTGACAGGAGGTGGCACCGCCTGAGCTCAGTCTTCGAGCTCTGCCAGGCGGTGCAACCGCCTCAGTCAGGAGGTGCAACCGCCCGGGCTCAGTCTTCGAGCTCTGGTAGAGAGGTGCAACCGCCCCTGACAGAGGTAGCACCGCCTAGAGGCTCAGTCTTCGAGCTCTGCCAGGCGGTGCAACCGCTGATCCCGGAATTTCGGGATTTGATCGTTTTGAGCTCCAAATTTGAACTGGGTTGGGGCCTATAAATACCCCACCCATTCAGCACAGAAAGAGTAAGAGACCTACACCGAAATCTTGATCTTCTTTGTGATTCTTGAGCTCAAAATTGTTGAAAAGCCTTTAACTTCTCCTCCTTCTGTTCTTCAAAGTCTTGAGTTGTAAAGAGAGGAGAGAAAGGTTCTGTAAGGGTTGTCTCTTGATCCCGTCAAAAGGAGTGAAACTGTAAAAGGGCAGTTGGCCTTCGCCTATTGAAGGAAGGCCTCTAGTTGACGTCGGTGACCTCGTCGGTGGAGGAAGCCAAAAGTGGAGTAGGTCAAGACTGACCGAACCACTCTAAATCTCTGGTTTACTTTTACTTTGAGCACTTTATCATTACTGCAAACCTCCTACATAGCTACTGCCCTCTGCGCTTTTACGAACAAGTCTCTAAGTTCTGATCTTTCTGAATATGCATTCAGACGTAAATCGGTGTTTTCGTACAAACTTTACATTGCAGTTTACGTTTACGTTCTGATTCCATTTATAACTGCAAACTGTCTTCTGTGCTTTTACGAACGAGTTTCTAAGTTCAGATCTTTCCAAAACTGCGTTTAGACGTAAACTGCGCAAACTGTGTTTAGACGTAGAACTGCATTTAGAGGCAAACTGCGTTTAGACGTAAAACTGCGTTTAGACGTAAACTACGCAACCTGCGTTTAGACGTAAAATTGCGTTTAGACGTAAAACTACATTTAGACGTAAACTGCGCAAACAGTGTTTAGACGCAAACTGCGTTTAAACGTAAACTGAGTTTAGACGTAAACTGAGTTTAGACGCAAACTGCGTTCAGACGCAAACTGCGTGCAGATGTAAACTGCGCTTAATCTTAAGTTATCTTAGAATCGACTTTTACATCGAAATCATTTTTTATCGAACGAACGCAGCTTTCGTTTTTAATCGCTGAAAGATTTCCGCTGCACTAATTCACCCCCCCCCCCCTCTTAGTGCTCTCGATCCTAACAATCATCATCTTTCCTGATGATGATAAAACCAAATCACTCCAAAATACTGACAAAAATATCATTAAAATATATGAAAAACAAGCATACATGTTTAGCAAGGATGGCTCTAATACAACTTTAACAATGAGATATCATTTCCCCTTCATGTCTTTTCCTTTTTATCATCATGCAAATTCATTTTTGCACTACAAGACATAAATTTCTCAAATTCCTTTTGATTTTTTTATCTAATTAATTAAATTTATATGAATTTAATTAATTAGATATTATGTTGGTTTAATTATGTTGTTACAATATGCAAATTTAATTAATAATAGTATTATTACAATATTATGTTGGTTTAAATATGTTATTATAATATGTAAATTTAATTAATAATAATATTATTATAAATTCATATAATTGGGGACCATAACCTTATTTATAGTCATAGCTAATAAATCTATAATTATGATTATAATCATAATTGATGAATATGTAATTATGCGAGTTTCATATTCCTAATTTCTCTCATCATTAAGTTAGAAATATGGTATCAACATAATTAATTTTTATAATAATTATGTCCCTTAACCAAATAGTTTTACTTTAATTAGATCATTTTAATTTTGACTAATCAAAATAATAACTTAATATATTTAATTATACATACATGATCCTTAAAATTAATATATATATATATATATATATATATATATATATATATATATATATATTCACAATACGAAATGCCTGCAACAGACACAAGTAGAAGTCATTTTGACAGTATACCTGTGGTCTGTCTTTGACAGTATACCTGTTTCAAGAGCTTTCCTTCCCAGCTTTATGAAATGTGAAACACTTGTGAGCCTTCTCGACTTTGAGTTGGTTGCACTCATAAGCTTCTATTTTGACAGTAGAAGCCTTGATATGTACTGATACTGAAGAAGGATTTCAGAATATTGTTTATTGATGATGATGAGCAATAACACATGTATCCTCTTTAAATTTAAAAAAAAAATTAATTTATTGATTTGGACCATCAGCACAAAGGCATCATCATGGGGTCTTTGCAGTTTTCTTTTCGAAAAAAAAAACTTCGACTTCACTTTTTTTTTTTTTAGAGAAAATAATTATTACAAGAGATACTTATTAAATGTGGAGTATCGATCGTAATAGTTATGGAAGATTATTAAAGAAGACTATGATACAGCCAAGGTCATAAAGAAATCTCAAGTATCATATAATTATTTGTTTAACCTAAATGAGATTTATCAAGATCATCTAATGTGAAAAAAAGAAAGATGTATGATTAAGAACACTCTAGCTTAAGTTCAAATTTAAACATGAATTTACAGTTGTATTATTTGTTAAAATATTCAAAGCATGACAAGAAATGATCCACCTGTGTTATTGATCTCGATAAAATTTTCTTAAAAACTTCTTAAAATCTCTTATATTTATCCTACTTGTAGGCATCATTTTCTTTCGTATCATTCATATCAATCATATTCTATGAAATTTTAATGTCAATATTGTTAGAGCTAGTCCCAGGAAATTTACCACAAGGTAATTTTGACAACCTAACAAAGACAATAAAGTGGAAAAAATAAAAGCGACAAGAACACCAGATTTACATGGTTCGGTCAATTGACTTTGACCTACATCCACGGATGAAAGAAGAGCAAATCACTACTATAAAAGGGACAATTACAAATGCCTTAGGAAGATGTTCCTAGGCCATAAGACACCAGAAATTACTAAACAAGAAAAGCCTAAAGCAACAAATTAAGTTTTCTTGTGGTGTCACTTGTGGTACTTCTTGTGGTGCATTTGACTTTAAAGCCCAAGCCCTTATTTATAGTTCCAATAGGAGATAATAAGCCTGATTTTTCCGATGTGGGACTATGGGACTTGCCAAACTAACAAATCTCCACCTTGGCATGTCCCAACAAAACTTAATCCACCTTCTTTATTACAGCCCTAACGGGCAATCACCAATAATGAACACCAACCAAGTCCAAGCACTGCTTGAACTTGTAAACCGGAAGAGGCTTCGTAAACATATCAGTTGGATTGTCCTTCGTATGAATTTTCTGAACAAGGACTTTTCCCTCAACAATAGTATCCCATTTGCATCCAACAATTTTCTTACCCGAATGCGGCTTCACAAGATCCCAAGTTCTATTCTTATAGAGAGATTCAATTTCTTCATTCATCGCAATCAACCACTTAACGGAATTATCATAAGAAACTGTATCTGAGTAGGAAGTAGGCTCACCAACTTCACTTGTTTCTTCTGCAACAGACAAAGCATATACAACCAAATTTGCATATCTTTATGGTGGTCGAATATCTCTCCGTGGTCTATCCTTAGCTATGGAATATTGCTCTTCTTCTGGATCATCTACGTCAGTAGACTCGGGAACATCTACTGGCATTCTTTGAGTAGAAGAGTTAGACTTAAAGGAATCTGAACTACCAATCTCAAGCTCCACCTACTTCTGCCACTATCATTTGTACAACTAGTAGAATCCTCTTTAGAAGATAACATAAACAATTCATCAAAAGTAACATCTCTACTGATTATAAATTTTGGGGATTTGGGATCAGAACACCATAATCTGTATCCTTTCACCCCAGAAGCATACCTAAGGAAAATACATTTTTTAGCTCGAGGCTCTAATTTTCCTTCATTTATATGCATGTATGTTGGACACCCAAAAATTTTTAAATTAGAGTAATCAGTAGGAGTACCTGACCAAACTTCCTCTGGAGTTTTAAAGTTAAGTGCTGCAGAAGGAGCGTGGTTGACAACGTAATAGGCCATATTAATCGCCTCTGCCCAAAAGTCCTTTGTCAACCCTGCATTTGAGATCATACACCTTGCTCTCTCAAGAGTGTTCTATTCATACGTTCGGCCACACCATTTTGCTGAGGCATCATCCTAACAGTGCGATGCCGAACGATTCCTTCATTTTTGCAGAATTCTTCAAAGTCACCTTCACAAAATTCCATGCCATTATCTGTTCAAAGCCGCTTAATCTGTTTACTTGTTTGCTTCTCAATCAAAGCCTTCCATTGTTTAAAGGTTAGAAAAACATCATTTTTATGCTTCAAAAAATAAACCCAAACTTTCCTGGAATAATCATCAATGAAAGTCAACATATACCTAGCACCACCCTTAGATTGAACATGAGCTGGACCCCAAAGGTCTGAATGAATATAGTCAAGAGTACCTTTCGTTTTGTGAACTGCCGGAGAAGTGAAGCTGACTCTTTTTTGCTTTCTAAAAATGTAGTGTTCACAAAAGTCCAGTGGCCCAATACTCTGTCCGTAAAATAGACCTCTTTTGCTCAATATGCTTAAACCTTTTTCACTTATATGACCCAAACACATATGCCATAATTTGGTGATGTCAGAATCAGACAATGATGATGACGAGACTGAAACTGAGCCTATGACAATAGATCCCTGCAGAATATACAAGCTACCAGACCTACAAGCTTTCATAACAACAAGAGCACTTCTAGAAACTTTCATAACTCCACCTTCAGCTGTGTATTTACACCCAAGGGCCTCTAGGATGTCTAAAGAGATGAGATTCTTTTTCAAATCAGGAACATATCTAACATTAGTGAGCGTCCTCACAATACCATAATGCATTTTAATTCGGATTGTGCCTCTACCAACAACATCACATGCGGCATTATTGTCCATCAAAACAATTCCACCATTACAAGATTTATATGTGGAAAACAAATCCCTGTTGGGACACATGTGATAAGAACAACCTAAATCTAAAATCCATTTATTTTTAGACATCGTCCTGTCATCAGTAGCAAAGAAAATATTTTCAACATTCTCATTAGATGCTACACTAGCTTCAGTAGACTCAATAGTTTTCTCAACAAGTTTTCCCTTTGCTTTAATTTATTTTTCAATTTAAAGTAATCAGATTTAATGTGCCCCATTTTATGACAATATCTACATTCCAAATTTCTATGTCAGGATTTAGATCTAGATTTAGATCTACTACTATCAAATTCTCTTTTATCTATTCTCCCCCTAACAACCAAACCTTCAGCCTGATTCCCTCTACTTTCGCCAGTGATATTCTTGTCTATCTGCTCCTTAGATTTCAGTACAGATTTAATTTCTTGATACAAAAATGTTTCTTTTCCATAAATCAAAGTATCATGGAAATGCTTAAAAGATTGGGGAAGAGAACACAAGAGTAACAAAGCCTTATCCTCATCATCAATTTTTGCATCTATATTCTCCAAATTCATAACCAAAGAATCAAACTTATCAAGATGCGAGAGTATAGATGTACCTTCAATCATCCGAAGCATATACAGACTCTGCTTCAAGTAGAGACGATTCTCCACTATCCTCTTCATGTACAAGGCTTTAAGCTTGTCCCACATGCTCTTAGTCGTAGTCCCCGTAGCTACCTCTTGTAAATCCTCGTCAGAGAGATTTAGAATGATGCTTGATCGGGCCTTCTTATCCATACCCGCAAGCTCTTCTTTTGACATATCATCTGGAATGCTCTTGGCTCCCCGTAGTACCAAATTAACTCCCTTGAACTAGAATGACCTCCATCTTGAGTTGCCACAAGCTGAAGTTGACATTTCTGTCGAATTTCTCGACAACAATCTTTGTTATTGTCATCGTTGCCAAAAGATCCCAGAACTAGGCTCTGATACCAGTTTGTTAGAGCTAGCCCCAAGAAATTTACCACAAGGTAATTTTGGCAACCTAACAAAGACAATAAAGCGGAAAAAATAAAAGCGACAAGAACACCTGATTTATGTGGTTCGGTCAATTGACTTTGACCTACATCCACGGACGAAAGAGGAGCAAATCACTACTATAAAAGGGACAATTACAAATGCCTTAGGAAGATGTTCCTAGGCCATAAGACACCGAAAATTACTAAACAAGAAAAGCCTAAAGCAACCAATTATGTTTTCTTGTGGTGCCACTTATGGTACCTTTTGTGATGCATCTGACTTCAAAACTCAGGCCCTTATTTATAGTTTCAATAGGAGATAACAGACCATGCGACTTGTCAAACTAACAAATATTTTTAAAATAAATAGTTTTTTTAACTTTTTCTTTAAAAAAATAATATAATACATGATTCATCAGATGCTGATCATAATATCTTTGAGGATTTGCGAGACATTGGACCACAAGGAGATCATGTAGTCCAAAACATTATTCTGCCTTGTGATTAGTATGCACAAAGAGGTGATGATGATCATCATCATGTTGTCTTTGTTCCACTGTACCTGACATCAAGTCCCTTTCTACTCCAGAGAACGATCCAAGTAATCTCCTTGTCAGCATGCACTCATCTCACTGTACCCAACAAAGCCATGCGCGGTTCAACATCTGGGACTTGTCAAACCCTCCCTTCCACTGAATCAAATGGCTAAGTAGCGGCGGTCAGTCAGTCAGTCACTCAGTCATTTGACAAAGAGAGAGAGAGAATAGCACATCAACTTCTTAGCAGAAACACCAGTGTTCTTCCTGGCCCCCGAAACATCCCCACAACATGAAAGAGAAGATGAGAGAGAGAGAGAGAGAAAGAGAGAGAGCCCAGGGTGGTCCTGTCTACTTCTGGAGAATATATGTAGCTTTCTCCACTTGATAGAAGAAATGATCTCCAAAAATGTAATGTGGAAGATGCTTCATTTGAAGGATAGATTAATACCTTTATCATAATGATGCAATGTTCGATGGTTGTTGGGTGTTGTGTGGGTGTCATGAATAGTTTTGCGAGGTTTGCTACTGAAAAGAAAACAAAAACAATGAAGGAAGAATATTTTTGGGAGAAAGTTATATGCCTGCATATGTCATGTTGTTGGAGAATAATTGGATGACAAAAGCAAATTGACCTAAAGAACCAAAATCATGATACTTATCTCAACTATTCCTGTCTCATGCTAAGTCTTATGGTCAGCTCTATGCATGTTTTTTCCTCTCTCTCTCTCTCTCACATTTTATTCTCATCGTATGGAATTATTCTCCCAATCATTCGATGCGATCGATCGAATATAATAAATTACTAGAAGGATAACTAAATTTTTCAAGAATCCAATCTTGATAATAGAATGGGCGGTGCTCGTTATTCTTTTCTCACCCCTTTTGATCTTAATTCTTTCATCAAAACGGATACCATGATGCTTATAAAATTCTCCTAATAATTGAAAAAGTCATCAATTGCTATCGTCATTGTCGATGCGATTCACAAATTAGAGTCAATTATGAGATAGCTTCATCTAGAACCTCTTATCACCACTTCAACTTCAATGTAATCTTCTTATCTCAATCACAACTGAAAAGGAGGATGGGATGTGTCATTCCTCCTCATGGCTAATTAATCTTTAGATTCTAAGAATACTTGATCATGAAGTTTGGACATTTTGTTTTCGGCACATATTCTATCTTTCTAATTTCTTATTTTCCTTTTAATAATTCACATTCAGAAAGCATTGCGTTTTGGTGGTGCATATTCTTGTAGAGTAGACCAAAGTGAAGATCTAATCTACCATTATCTTTTGATGCAGAGTCTATACTTCATGTTATAAGGGAATTGACTTAGGGCCAATTTAGAGTACACAATTCACGCACAAACAAAAGCTCATCCTCCACTCTAACATAATGATGACATCGAAACCAACGTAAATAGTACAATCAAGTTGGTTTGATACATGAAATATCATGTATGATTTGTCATGCAAAAGTCCATACAGGAACACAACTCTTAGAGAGTCCATAATAGGGAAAACTCATGCAACACTTTGTCAATATATATGTGTATAGGCATGCTTTCCTTGCGCACACACACACACACATATATCTTACCATTCATTCAATCAACATGGTATTGAGCACCGGCAACTCGCATGCATCATGCATGAGATACGTGATGGATCCATTAAAATATATAAAAGCCGATACTCATTCAATCAAATACTAATTTCTACCATGATTTTAATGGATGGTGTAGACATTATCATGAGAAATAATCGAAATTAACTAATTTATTGGTTTAATCCTTGTTTATGTGATCAATAAATGTTGGACATCATTATAATGACTGTGATAATGATTATGAAACATTTTCTTCGACAATGCAAAATAAATATCTTAAATAACTTAGTTCACAAAAAAATATTAAAAAAAATAGAAATTTCATCCCAAAAATAAACTCTAAATATATAATCAGAAATACATTTTACTCGGATCACTTTTTAAATATATTATTCATGATTTTCTTGAGTGAAATGAAGGCTTGAATTCCCAAATATATATAATTAAACAAATAATATATGAATACTTCAGTTTAGTTGACAGATCAACAACAACAAGAATAATTTGCAAAAATTAGAGATATGTGGGAACAAGTCTAGTATTATTGGAACAAGCTACGGCTTGTATGGACCCAAAGGTACAATTGGTGATAGGGGAAAGAAAAAGGAAACAAGGTTTGTGTGAACCTCAATTTTTTGTGTGGGGCCCCACTGGAGAAGGTGTGGGTCCACGCTCACATGGGTGTGTGACCCACTGATGGTCCTCCATATCCACCAATCATGGGAGGAAGAAGCCAATCTCGAGAATGTGCATCTATCCATTCATCATTCCTTGACCCCTCCCACCCAACCCCCCACCCACACACACACACACCTCCCTCCCTCTTTAGACCCTCCCTTACAAACCAAGAGACACCACCACGTGAGCCATCCCCATCACCTCCCCTATACCTTGTCCCACTCAAACCCAAGATGTAGAGTGCATCTGCCTCAACACAAATATCATGCTTCTCTTGTCCGCTTCCCACACAAACCACTCCACCAAAAGTCCTTCCCAGTGTCTCCTCCATGCCCAAAGAACTGCTCCAGAAGAAAGCCAAAGAGAAATCACAAAGAGAGAGAGAGAGAGAGAGAGAGAGAGAGAGAGAGAGAGAGAGCTGCTCTAATATTGTCTTCATCTCAAATTACACAGAGAAAAAGAACAGGTCAATGGAGTTCCAAATATATTTCTTCTGTACAGCTCAGTAATCAAGCACTTAAATCACCACAAGGAGATGCACTAACTATGTAGAGATCTTTGAACATCAACAAGTAATGGGAATTCTCCTATCTTTTCTCCCTAGACTGTGAGATATTGTGAAACCAAAGTCAGCTGAAAGATATCTCCTTCCAAGCTCCCTTGCAACAAAGGAGGGTGGGCGTGTAGCGGTCTAAGCTAACATGCTGCTGAATGGGTGAAGGGATTGAAGAAGTGACCGGGCTTTGGTGGCACCACAACCGGTCCAGCGCCGCCGGCTTTGGAGCTGTTGTCGGTGATGCTGCTTCCGCCGCCGCCGATCCTCTCGCATGACGGGCACATCGTGAGGGTGGCCGCTGGGAATTGCATGTACAGCGGGGGGGCGAACTTGAGCGCCTTCAGCTCCTGCAGCTCCTTCTGTAGCCTCTGGTTCTCGTTGGTCAGCGTCTCGTAGCACTTCTTCAGCAACTCGCAGTCTACTTCGGTCTGCTTCAGCTTCGTCCTGCAATCACAACATCCATCGACACGATGAGTTCCCTTCTTCGTGAGTAGATCTGCATGGAGTTGTGGCCGTTAGTAACAGACCTTGCTCTCCTGTTCTGGAACCATACTTCCACTTGCCGGGGCCGGAGATTCAATTGCTTGGCCAAGGCTTGTTTTTGTTTCTGATCACAAAAGGTTAGCGATGAGGAAAACTGAGTTACTAAAAGGAACAAGACATGCATATATAATAAGGTTTAGCGAGGTAATTACGGGAGTAAGAGTGCTATGCTCCTTGAACCTGTCCTCGAGCAGGGCAGACTGCTCCTTGGTAAGCCTAAGTTTCTTCCTGGCACTGCTGTTGTCCTCCTCGTCGCTACCACGCGAAGAAACTCTCTCCACCTCCACCTCCACCTCCTCACCTCCGGCATCCTTCTCCTTCTTAAGGTTCATCTCGTGCGCAGCAGAGAAGGCCGAGGCCGCGCTGTGAGGAGACGACAGCGGCGCCTCTCTCGCCCTGTTGGTTTCAGCCTTCGGCATGGGCAAGCCACCGTAGACATCGTCGGAGAGGCTTAAGGTGAGGGATGGCTTGTCAGGAATCAAGTTCCTGCAGGGCGAGATGGACTTTCGTCGCCGACGGTGCTCTGCCGACGCCGTGCTCGTTGGACCAATGCCCAGCCCCAGAGAGAGGCCACTGTCACATATATCTTGTGGATTCATGTTCATGCTCGCTTGGCTATCTACCTCCTCCACCGCCTCTTCTTTATATTGCTAGAGAGAGACAGAGGGAGAGAGAGAGAGAGAGAGAGAGAGAGAGGTGGTGCCTATGATTGTCAGTAAAGGAAAGAAGGAAAGAATGAGTGAGAGAAATAAAGTGGCAGTGGGAGTTGAGTGGGAATTATAATTAAGTAAACATGACAATTGTGACAACTTATCTCCCATGTACTAAAGGGAAAAGGGAGACCAATGACCAACTTCTAGGAGTGGGGGGATGAGGTGAGAGAGAGAGAGAGAGAGAGAGGGCTCCGTGGGTTCACATGAGTAGGATAGCAGGTATTAAGACTTACTGGAGAGTAGTGATATATGACACAATACCACACACATCAAGAGTGTGACATATACGACTCTTAGCCTCCTTCCTTTTCGCAACTCAATCATCGACACACCTGCCATGCATGCCTTTCATAACTTTCTTGACATGACTGTGAATCTCAACTCTACTTAGACGACAACATAGCCAGCAGTATTTGATCTCAACTTTGCTTGGTAGTTAATCAAGGCACAAAATGGTGAAAGCCTTCGATGAATGGCACGATTTAGAACCCCCCCCTCAGGTGCTGAGGGTCCAGGCAGCCCTCCATGAAAGCCACACATGAGCTGTTGGCTCTGTGCATGGAGTAGTTGCAAGCTGCATGCCATCACCTCTGGCCCCTCCCTCTTGTCTGCCCCTTCTTTGTCTTGTGACGGTGGGGAGGATTGAAGGACAGGTAGGGTTGATAGCAGAGAATTAAATTTCCTTCAACAAATAGCAAAGGGATTTATGCACCCTGGTCTCCATCCCCTGCATACAGAGATAGATGGGAAAGGTGCAGACATCCAACGCAATGAATGAGAGGTGTGGTGGAGTTTTGAGAAAGACAGCAAACTGCGACTGTTTCTCCTTTATTTCCACACAACTTTTTCTCTGAACTAGGAATGAACGGTACGACTGTGCATTCTGATGAGCTCCTCTCTGTCACCCACTCCCACATCCCTAAACCATCACCAATTATTATATGGTTGCAACATCTCTACAGGTTCAACAGTAGTCTGCGTGATGTACTCGTGCAACAATGGGTCATCGGATCAAATAAAGTAGTGGTCAAGTAGCTTAATATATATGGTTCTCGCTGCTATCAGAGTGCAATTTGGCGTCCTGTGGGCCGCAATTAGTGCTGCGCGGTCGCCATTAGCGTAGGATTTATGCGTAGCTTGACACCAACATCTCACATCATTGTCATGGGAGCACGCTCAGATAATGCAATTGACTTCGACGCCACCCGACAAATCTACATCCAAAGGCATGATTAGAGAATAATTGCCAACTTAATCAAGGAATAGATCTATAGAAATGCTGGTGGAAGCGTCATCCATCACCACATTGCCGATGGGCGAAGCTACTGCTACTGCTGCCGCCGCCGACAGCATGCGTGTCGGGACGAGACCGCGACAGGTCATCGGGGTGACGTCTGAAGCGGCTGCCCGGCCAATGATTTAGCAGGCAGTGGGAGTACTTGGCAATCATGGAGACGTATGAGACATGGTGTAGAGTCAAGGGATGGGAGGGGTTTGGATTGGAGAGCACAAAGATGACCGACTGTCTCTGTTCTCCACCGCTCTTTCTGCAACCACAGCCGACCATGTGGTGTCCAAAATCATAATGAACGCACACCTTGTTTTCCTGTCCCTCTCTAACATTAGGTCATCACACTTATCCAGAAGCACAGATGTATGCAGGAAGGGGAGAGGGGAATAATTTGAAAGCTGGGAGCTGCCTGTCTGCGATCTTTTGCTGATGAAGCAAAGGATAGATGCAGATGGAAAGTGCATGCAGCACCGAGGATGTCTTTTGGTGGGCATTTCTGGACATGGCATCAAGCTTCGGATGCCGAGCCAGCATCTGCATGAGCATGCCACGCATCATCTCAGCCGACTCTGCTGATCCCATCCATACACCATACATTCTCGTCTACTTTCTGCTGGCTTTTTGGTCTGGTTTGCAGCTAAGAAATGATGATGAGTACTCAAACTAAAGTTAACATCTTACTTTAATTCTGTGTACTGTTCTCATGCTTATCCTTCTTCCCTGAGTCATTACAAAGAGAGGTTGAGAAGACGGATGACAGCATGATTTAGTGGTAACGATATTGGCTCTGTAATTTGTGTGATGTGTGGCTAGATAAATTCCAAGATAAACATTAGGTAAATCTAGCTTTTTTGCACCCGTTAAACTGCTTTGAGCTTTCTCATCATTTCCACTTTTTCTTTACGAGAAAGGGAGACTAATTTATATGACTTATAATCGCCAAATGCCAAAAGGATTCATAATCTTCCAAAGGATTTACCAGCCACTCATTCCCATTCTTCTTTTTTATCATGAAAGGAAATGTTGTTATCAGATACTCACTTTACACTGCATCTAATCTAACTGTTGTTGACCTTTCAAGGTGCTAAATATGTCATGTAATTTGACTTTTTCTCCCCCAATGTAAATAAAAAAAAGGTTGATACGTCACAAGAATTTATTCCCACTGCTTTTTTTTTGTTTTACTTTCTTCACCATGCCCTTCCACCCGTCCAAAAGCTAACAATGTCAAAGATGCAAAAGAACCAATGGCTACTTGATGCTGAGGGAACAGACAAAGGAAGGTGGCTCCTTCTCACAATTTAGTCATCACCCACAAGTCTATTTCGATGTGAACTTTTTTGGGTCACTGTGCACTTGAACGCTCCCACATATGATGCCCATTGTTAACAAGATTAGGTGTAATCCTATGTGAAAGAGATCCTTCTTTTGTTCCAAACTCAGAGAGAGGACCACATCGATTGGA
The DNA here is from genome assembly GCF_036884655.1 of Musa acuminata AAA Group. Classification (NCBI taxonomy): domain Eukaryota; kingdom Viridiplantae; phylum Streptophyta; class Magnoliopsida; order Zingiberales; family Musaceae; genus Musa; species Musa acuminata. The sequence continues at coordinate 35,652,247 of NC_088343.1, read as the reverse complement.
ATGAGACAAGTTTGTGTTCTTACTCTACATGGGATCCGATTCATTTCCCATCCCCATCAATAAATCCTCAAATCTATGGTGGACCCTTTGGTCTACCGTGCATCCCACTTTGCACCCAACATCCCTACCACACTCCTCGATCCCCATTCTACTCTCAATTTCCTCAAATAAGTCAGCATGGTTATGTCCAGTGGCTCCGATTCATAGGAAGCTGAAAGAAGCTGCTCAAGGACAAGCAAGACATGTGGGGCCATTAAATGCTTGGGAATTTGGAAAATGATTTATCCCAACCCCGACCAAAGAGAATTGTGAATTTGTCAAGCTGCTTAATATAGAGGAGTAATCAACAATCATGTTAGGCATGTACAATTAAGTGATTTCTATTTTTTTTTTTTTTGCTTTTGATGTAACATAACTTACTTTTATAATCCATGATCAGAATTTGAACTCAAATTAAGTGTAATTAAATTGTAATATTTAAGATTTCTATCTATTTAAGGGTTTCTAAGACTTTATGAAGCTGTTATACACACACAAAAAGGTAATAAAAACACAATGTTTACACTAAATCATTTTTGTTCGATTAACCAGATCAAGGAGGGTAGAAAAAATCAAATCCGAAATATGCTTATGTTTCCTATGTTCTTGTTATTTTATCTCAACAATTTTTACTCTAAGAACATTTTTTCATCTTTTTTTTCTATATTTTTGAGTTTGTATGCTACCAAACCATCTGTTTTAATCAAATTTGGTACATTTCGATTGGATTTTATCATTTATTTTGGGAGGAACTTGGAGACACAACAAGATGTGGAGTTGATGAAAGATCTTGAATCTATATATATATATATATATATATATATATATATATATATATAGACACACACACATTATTATACCTATTTCTATCTTTCTCTTATTAGGACACAAAACACCAATCTTGTAGAACAGCTATCTATGGGCCACAAGAACATGGGAGAGAAGAAGGAAAGTGCAATAATGGTTTGACCAAACAGTGATAATTTGTTGGAATTAAGTCTTCTTTTCCATTGAAAGCAACTGAAATCTACCATTGTTTTCCATGATAGAAGGCTAATTTGATCACTCTGCAGATGAGAAGCCCCATCCACTAAATCAAAGCTTTATCATCAATCTTTGGACCACAGTTTCTAACATTTGAAAGCTTTTCCTTACCTACCATGTCTTGTTTGCAGACATGCAATTTGTCTCATTACACAATGTTCATTCATTACCATCCTTCTTGTTGCAACATCAAACATGATTTCTGATGAAAGGTTTTGAGAAAAGAACAAAGAGGATGGATAAAAAAGAAACCACTGAAGAAAAAGGAAATCTAGTTGTACTCATATGTTCTTTTGGTTTATAGATCAAGTATTACCAAACCAAAAATAAAATAGAACAATTTGCATTGATGATAAGATGGTCCCAGCGAAAGACATTTGACTATGCTCATGATTAGAACAAAGAAAACACAAGTCGTGCACATTCCTGTAGTTTAATCTACATGATGTGCTGTATGGTTGGCTTGAAAGGAACATCCAAGGAGAAGAGTCAACACTAGTTCTTGTCTACCAATCATGAACTGTTAGGTGGAAAGTATCATTTCTGTTGAATAAAAAAAAAAGATAATTAATGATTTTTTGAACTTGAAATATTTTAATAAACAAAAATGATGTATTAGGGAAATCGTTTCGGTACAGAAATCACGGTAATTGATTTTATCATCTAAACAAATAATTAGTGTTTGACTTGAGAGGCTTCAGATCATGACCTATAAAATGTCATGTCTTATTCTTCTTTGTCGATGTGACATCATGTTAATCACTTGTGCTCAAGTCATACCTAAAGATATTCTCAATCATAAAATCTTGAATCTAGACTATGTAGTAGAAAAAAGTATGATTGTTTAGGGTAGGTCATATCCAATTCGCCTACCTTCAAGGATCTTCAACTTAGTTGAACACTTGAAACAAGGCAAGGTGGCCATTCATGGTGAAGTCAATGCAATATATGTTAGGAGTTGAACCAATTCATTAACCATACCCTGTGTTGGAAAAGAATTGAAGGGCATGACATCTATTCTACTCAAAGAATGTGTCATTTGCTCTCATGAAGCATATCTTTTACATGATCAGGAGGAATTCAGGTAACATTCTATTCACCAAGAACATCTTGGGCATCAAAGGATAAGGTCTAAGAAAGCAAGTTTGATTCTAATCCCACCAACATAATATATTGGTTAAATGAGATCCATGATCCACTTAAATCCATCCACTAACCATTTCTTTTAGGTCAAGTTAGGACACCTACCTACCCTACCATGACGACATGTACTTATCAACTCCTTGAGGTCTTCTCCTTTGTCTAATAATAACCAGAGAGCTTATTGGCCAGGCGGCTAAAAGCTCTATTAACAGTCAATTGCATGCATGCGAGGTCCATAAACAAAGATTATGCTATATCATCCCTTGATATAATAATAGTAATGAAAGCACAATCTTATCATTAGGTCAAGTGAGCTTTGTGTGTATATATATACATACAAGCATGACATCATGAAGTTAAGGGATAATAATCTTTGGACGTATTGTGCAAGTCTCCATTAAATAAACCTAAGTGTATCAAGTGATGACTTTGTCATTAAGCTTTCGCATGAGTGCATGTGTTGACTCATGGTTTGATTCCGAACTAAAAGTGAAGTGTTCATAATGATTTATATATAATGCCGACATCAAATGATTAGGATGAATATTGCAAGTTTTCTATTCTCTTATCTCTCTACTACTATTATGTCATTCCTCCATGGATTATTATAATATTTTCTTTTTTTTTAAGAGGATGGTCGAAAGCAAGAGAAGGATTGTCATCATAGATAATACTAGCTAATCTATCGGACTGATTACTATAATTGGTATCAAAGCTAAGTTAACATTATGTGTGTATTAGTTGACTCTTAGCTTTCATGATTTTAGTTATTCTAAATGTCTAATTCTTAAGAATAAAATAATTCTTTTCATGTGAAAATGAAGACTCAAAATGCTTATATCGATGTTCCCTTAGCAACAAAAAGACACTACAAAGACTAAATAAAATATATTCAAAAATATTTTAAAAATTATTATTAAAAATATTATTTTTTAAATAATAAGTAATGAAGATAATATTTTATCATAAGACCGTACTAATCTTTGCTAGAAGCTAGTTGACATCTTAATAAATTCATAGGATGAGACTTTCAATTTTTTATCTTTGATAAGTGACTAATTATTATTAGGATTATATATAATATATAATAATTATTATTCTAAAATATTATTATCTTTTTTACAAAGTATAAATTATGAATAGAAGTTTCGGCTATTAAGCTAGTTGGCATTATTAACATAATTTTGTAGGATGAAGTTTCCAATCCTTGGCTATTGACAGGTAATTAAATATTATTTTATATTATATATAAAATTTAAAAATAAATAAAAAAAATAATATATTATGATATGGCGTAAAAATTATGTCAGCAAGAAAGAGAAAATACAATGGTCTCTCTTGCTGCTTAATCTTGTGGTCTATCATTAACTATTTCTGAGAGTATCATAAATCCAATATTGTAGTATGATGTATCATCAGTCAGCCATTTGTATTCCTTATCTACATTCTTCTATGACCTAAAAACCTGAATGATTCTTCGTCACCAATCAAACACACAATCTATGACATAGAATATGAAGTTAGTGGAGGATGAAATGATGAGCTTTAGCTAAGAATACGGAAACTGTCTGTGGAAGCAATAACATAGTCTACAATTCAATCACATAAAAAAGGATACAATTCAATCTCTTCCATGCAGAGAGATGCCTTAAACAAGTATTGAAAGATTGAATTCATCGGATTATGATCATGTATACCTAATGTTGGAATTTATTGAGGGAAAAATCCAAATTCACCTTTATTATTCATCGAGGGTAGAGGGACTTCTTCATCTTTTACTCGTTTCTTCGTAACCTTGTAAAGAAGACTCAAGCAAAAGTCCACGTACAGGTACTCGAACTAGGACTAGATGAATTGGAGTTGGGTGACTCCTCGATGATGGCTGCATGGGTCTAAGAAATATGTTTAGGACAGTGCTTTTGTGTCTTCGAACCTTTTATTTATTTTTACTCTTTATTTCAATTTCAACACTATTTTTGATTTATAGCATTATTGCTTCAATAATCTAAGTATATTCTCTCTCCAATTAAAACTAAACAGGGTACTAACCTGAAAATTAAAAAAAAAAATATGATTTATTTATGTTTATCCTTGTTGAAGTGTTTGATTATTTATTAATTAACTTAAATTAATTATTGGGTTAGCATTATGAAACAAGTATTATATACATATTGTTCTCATCAGTGGTATAGTTGTAAAATGACTATTTTATTATTTAATAATCTGTAAAAATTGATCTTATTATTGTTGTAGTTGTTTAATGATTATCTCATCATTTTATTAATCTATAAAAATTGATATCATTTTTTGTTATAGTGGTTGCATGATTATTTCATCATTTATTGAACTGTAAAAAATTGATAAGCTGTAAAAAGTATCAATTTATATTAAAAGGGAAAATACTTTGACAGTGTTCTGTACACATCAATTTTATTAAAAAAAAAACCTATACTATTTTGCAGAGTATTCACTCACCTTTTTAGTTTCTTTGTATGAGCTTCAGAAAAATAAAAAAAACTGTTGAAAAATAATTTTGTTCATTAATATGTCATAAACCAAGGCTGTGTTTTCAAAATTGATTCTGCCTCTTAAAAAAATATGATTATGGAAAAATAAAAGAATTGTGATTCTAAAAAACAAATTTGTTGATAAAGCCCAGACTTATCAAGAAAATTTTGATTTTGATACCGCCTCTTAAAAAAACATTGTGATTCTAGAAAAATAAAAGAACTGTGATTCCATAAAAAATATATATTTTGTTGATAAAGCCTAGACTTACATTCTGTTGAAAATTTTGATTCCATTGATTATGAAAAATCTTTATGTTCATTAAAAGTTTTACAGCAGACTCTTTTTTTTTTCTGTTAGTTAAAAATTTTATAACAGATTATGTCAATTTTCTGATTAAAAAAATGATTCTGTTGAATTTAAAAGGAACTTTGATTCTGTGGAATAAAAAAATTATTAACATCAAAATACTTTTATGATAAAAATTAAACCATAAATCATTTGGTAATATAAGTTCAACATTACCATCTAAGCTACAAGTTGTATTTAATTTTTTAGAAACTATGATATTTATAACGTTACCAGAAAAATTTTTTTTTTTGACCGTTTGGTTATTCATTTTGTTTTGTAACTTTGATTTTATGTTTATCACATATTGAAATCTAGACTAACAGTAACTTTCTTTTTTACATTTAGAACCCAATTTTATTCAAAATAATTCAATAAATAGTATTTATTAATTATGATATAATTATAATTATATTTATATTATGTTAGATTATTACTATGAATGATTGTTTGTGATATCTGATTATCCTAAACGAATATCATAATAAATATTTTAAGGTGATACCGGGGAGGGTAAAAATACAGAATGAATTTCGAAAGAACACCGATAGAACAGTTGTTCAGATAGAAAATGTCATAGAAGGCAAGGAACGAGCTCGAAAAAACTTTGGTAAAATGAAAGATAGCTCACCACCAAGTTTAAAATCAAAAGGGATACAGAAAGATCACCACCCTAATGACAATAAACAAGGATACAGAACTGAAAGCAAAAGACTCACCACTCAAGAACGCATCCAAGAGATACAGAGTTCAAAAGAATACTCCAAGAGAGCTTCTGCCAATATCCTCAGTTTTCTAAAGTCCTTTCTAAGCCGTAAACACCAAAATAAATACTAGTACATGAAACAACCATTCATGCATAGGGAATTTTGAAATTAAGTGATTTATCAACTAACTCCATTAATATATTCCTTAACCATGAAGAAAAGCATCATAATACAGCTTTACCTTTGTGCAGGGAATATGTTGATGAGTTGTCTTATTTGAGTAGGCTGAGTTGAAGATTATGAGGCAATATTGTTGGCTGAAAAAAATATTATATTATCAGCATGGTCCATATCAACAGATTGTAGCAAATTAGATACTCCCGTGTCAATCTCCCCTAGTTGAAAAAGACTTGTCCTCAAGTCCTTATTTGTTTCGTTAACATGACTATAAAAAGGACTTAAATTAGCTATATTAAATGTTAGGAATACTCCGTAATCTTTAGGTAGCTCAATCTCATAAGCATTTTTGTCAATTCTCTTAAGCACCTTGAATGGACCATCAGCTTTTGGTTTTAGTTTTTCAAATTTGCCCGGCAGAAACCTCTCATTCCTTAGATGAATCTAGACCAAATCACCTGCATTAAACTCTACATGTTTTCTATGTTTGTTAGCAGCTTGCATGTACCTCTTATTTTGTTTCTCAATGGTTGTTTTCACACCCTCATACAGCTTCTTTATCTGCTTTGCTCTTTCATCAGCATCTCCACTAAATTGTTTTGTTGTAGAATTAGGGATTTAGTCCAAAGAACCAACAGGATTAGCACCATAAACTACCTCAAAAGGACTCTTACCAATACTATGATGCAAAGAACGATTGTAGGCAAACTTAATTTGTGGAAGAATGACATCCCACTGCTTAATATTCTTGCCAACATAGCTTCTAAGCAAATTTCCCAAGCTTCTGTTTGTTACCTCAGTTTGCCCATCGGTTTGTGGATGATGCGAGCTGCTGAAATTCAAAGAAGTACCTAGCTTCCTCCAAAGAGTTCTCCAAAAATGACTAACAAATTTTGAATCTCGATCAGACACCATAGTTCTTGGAATACCATACAATTTAATAATCTCCTTAAAATATAAATCAACAATATAAGATGCATCATTTGATTTATTGCATGGAACAAAGTGAGATATTTTTAAAAATCTGTCAACAACAACCATGATAGAATCCTTGTTCCTTTGAGTTCTTAGAAGTCCCAAAACGAAATTAAGACTCACATCCTCCCATGAAGCATTTAGCACTGGCAATGGAGTGTACAAACCAGAATTTTGACTTCTTGTTTTTGCCAAATGACACAATTGGCATTGCTTCACATGTCTATCCATATCTCTGAATATTTTAGGCCAGTAGAAATTTGATTGAACAAGAGCTAGAGTCTTGTCCCTACCGAAATGTCCACCCAAAACACCACAATGAGCTTCAGTTAGAATTACTTGTCTCAAAGAACAAGATGGAACACACAAAGCATTAGCTCGAAAAAGAAAACTATCAAAGATAAAAAATTGTTGAAAGGAACCTGATTTACAATTTTGCCATATTGAGCCGAAATCAACATCATTCTCATAGAGATCTTTGACCGTTTTAAATCCAACCACTTTGACTTCCATTGTTGATAATAAAGAATGCTTTCTGCTCAATACGTCAGCAACTATATTTTGAACACCAGATTTATGCTTGATTGTAAAGTTGTAAGATTGTAAAAACTCCATCCAAGCTGCATGCCTCTTGTTTAGTTTATGCCGGTGATTAATGAACTTTAATGTCTCATGATCAGAATATAGAACAAATGGCTTGGCAAGAAGATATTGACTCCAATGAGACAAAGCTCGATAAATCGCATAAAACTCCTTATCATAAGTAGAGTATTTCTTTCTCGTATCATTCAGCTTTTCACTAAAAAATGCAATGGGCTTTTCGTCTTGACTCAAAACAGCACCAATTCCCACATTAGATGCATCACATTCAACTTCAAACACATTGTCAAAATTTGGTAGAGCTAAGATAGGAGCTTCGGTCACCTTTCTTTTTAAAAGCTCAAATGCATCATTAGCTTCACTAGTCCATTTGAATTTATCACATTTCAGACATTTGGTGATTGGAGTGACAATATAGCTGAAACCCTTAATAAATCTTTTGTAAAACAAAGTTAAGCCATGGAAACTCTACACATCATGCAATGAAGTAGGTGTTGGCCAACTAAGAATAGCCTCTACCTTACTTTGATCCATCATGATTCCATCTTTTGAAACAACATACCCCAAAAATACCATACTAGAAGTAAAGAAATCACACTTCTTTATTAGCATAAAGCTTTTACTACCTCAAAATAAGAAAGATCTCTTTCAGATGATTCATATGCTCCTCTTCGCTCTTGCTATACACCAATATATCGTCAAAATAAATTACAACAAATATTCCAATGCATGGCTTAAGTATGTGATTCATAAATCTCATGAAGGTGTTAGGAGTATTAGATAGCCCAAATGGCATAACCAACCATTCATATAAGCCTTCTCTAGTTTTAAATGTTGTTTTCCACTCATCTCCGGGCCTCATTCTTATTTGGTGATAACCACTCATCAAATCAATTTTAGAGAAAATATAAGCACCACACAATTGATCAAGTAAATCATCTAACTTTGGAATAGGAAAATGATAGTCCACTGTGATTTTGTTGATGGTGCGACTATCCACGCACATTCTCCAAGAACCATCCTTCTTAGGCACTAACAAGGCTGGAACCGCACAAGGACTCATGCTCTCCCAAATTAACCCTTTTTTCACCAATTCATCAACTTGCCTTTGAAGTTCTTCATGCTCCTTGGGACTCATTCTATATGCTGCCTTATTAGGTAGAACAACCCTCGGAATAAGATTAATGAGATGTTGGATATCTCAAGGGTGGAAGGTCATATGGAATCTCTTCTGGTATAACATCTTCAAACTCTTCCAGCATTTGTTTCATGATTACTAGTGTCTCCTTGTGTTGTTCATTTTCTTCTACTACTAGTAGAGCCATAACATGACCACCCTTGTCTAATTCACCTTTGCATTCACCATACGACATAAAAGCACTAACTTTCTTCTTTCGTGCAGTGATTTCAGATGGTTGTAATGGAGCTAAAATAATCTTTTTTTTCATTCACTTAAAAGAATAAGTATGTTTGTAGCCTTCATACAATACCCTTTTATCATAATGTCAAGGTCTTCCCAACAACAAATGACAAGCATCCATAGGAGCAACATCACACCATACTTCATCTTTATAATACTTGCCAATAGAAAATGAAACTAAACATCTTTTAGTTACATTGATGTCATTTCTTTTTTGCAGCCAACATAATTGGTATGGATATGGATGAGGGATAGTGTCCAACTTTAGCTTCTGCATCATCTCCAAAGATACCACGTTCTCAAAGCTGTCGCTGTCAATGATCACCAAGCACACTTTGCCAAGAGAAGTGTATTTAGTGTGAAACACATTTTTTCTCACCCAACATTCATCGTCGACCACATAGGACACTTATAAACTACGTTGCAATACAATAGACAAACCATGATCAGCATAAGTAATCTCTTCTTCATCATCATCGTATTTTGGTTCGTCCTCAGCTTCATCTTCTCCTCCATCACTATGATCTTTAACCAAAGTTACAATCCTCCTATTTGGACAATCTGAAGCAATATGCCCAAAACCATGATATTTAAAGCATTTTTGGCCACTTGGGGTAGAAGAATTATGTGTTTTTTTGCTGCCAGCAGATTGTTCACCCTTTTCTTGCACCTTCGATATCACCTTGCTTTGGACAGTAGGCTTGGAACTTCCTCCTTTTGTATAGCCTTCTTTTGAGCCATACCGAAAATTCTTTTCAAACTTCTGTTGCTTTTCAACTTTTAATGCCAGCTTGCTCACATCATTTAAAGACCAATATGGCTGTAGTTGAATAACTTTAGCAATCTCATACTTCAGACCTCCTAAGTATCTTGCAATTATTTGCTCTTCCAATTCCACAAGCTCTCCTTTTAATATCAAATTATCGAATTCTGTAGTGTACTCCTCCACACTAAGATCTTTTTGCTTGAAATCATGTATTTTGAGAAAGATCTCTTGTCTATAATTATGAGGTAAATAATTTCTCTTCAGCTCCCTTTTCATTTTCTCCCATGTAACGATCTTACTCTTCCCCTCACATTCTCTTTGTTTCTTCAGATTTTCCTACTAAAAAGATGCATTCCGTTTGAGTTTGAGTGCCACAAGTTTGACCTTCTTTTGTTCTGGTGGTTCATGAAAATTGAAAATTCTTTCTACTGTATTCAGCCAATGATAAAGTCATCAACATTTATTTTACCTTCAAATTCTGGAATATCCAATCTGGGGTTATATTTATTTTGCCACTCGTCTTGGACTCTATTTCTTCTCCGACATCTTCTCGACTCTCTTGGAAGAGGAGGTGTATCATCATCAGAAGTAATCTCTCGAACGTCATTTTCATCCTGGTTGTGTCTACTTTGAAGTTCATCGATTATTTCATTTTTTTCTTGTAAACTACGCAGTAATTTTCGTAGCTGTAGCCTCAATGACTCAGCGTCATCTTCATGGTCGCTACCTTCACCAACTGCATCTTTTCCATTCCGCCTTATCATGATCTCTAGCCTTTAGCTCTGATACTAAACTGATACCGGAGAGGGTAAAAATACAGAATGAATTTCGAAAGAACACCGATAAAATAGTTGTTTAGATAGAAAATGTCACAGAAGGTAAGGAACGAGCTCTTGAAGAAACTTCGGTAAAACGAAAAATAGCTCACCATAAAGTTTAAAATCAAAAGGGATACAGAAAGATCACTACCCTAATGACAATAAACAAGGATACAGAACTGAAAACAAAAGACTCACCACTCAAGAATGCATCCAAGAGATACAGAGTTCAAAAGTGCACTCCAAGAGAGCTTCTGCCAATATCCTTAGTTTTCTAAAGTCCTTTCTAAGCCCTAAACACCAAAATAAATACTAGTGCATGAAACAACCCTTCATGCATAGGAAATTTTGAAATTAAGTGCTTTATTGCTGCTAACCAACTCCATTAATGTATTCCTTAGTCATGAAGAAAAGCACCATGATACAGCTTTACCTTTGTGTAGGGAATATGCTGATGAGCTGTCTTATCTGAGTAGGCTTAGTTGAAGATTATGAGACAATATTGTTGGCTGAAAAAATATTATATTATCAGCATGGTCCATATGAACAGATTGTAGCAAATTAGACACTCCCGTGTCATAAGGTACGAAGAAAAAAATTATTTAACATACTTTTCTACTCCATTAAACCAAGATTTATAATCATAAGAACTTTTGAATTTGATTTCATAAATATTATACATCTATTTTATTTTCTTAAGTTTAATCCAAAATTGTAGAATAACCTTAGATAATTTTATGTCCTTAAACCTGAGAAATTTAATGGTTTTAGATTTGCCAAGTGGCTTGAATAATTAGAAGTATAATTAATAACTCTAGAGCTAATGATTTTTATTGTAGAAATTTTTTTTTTCTAAATCCTTCATAATGTATTGATTTTGAAAAATCTCCTAAAGAATTTGAATATCTCTATAGATTTAGAACAAATTATGAAACCTATAGAAAATATAAAACTGCTAAGAAAATTTGATAAGCTTTAGAAGACATATATCTTAGATGTTATGAAGATCTTTTACTGTTTCTTCTTATTTTAACATAACTTTAAAATAGTGGATCAATTACCCATGATCCAATTCATATCTTTAATATACGAAATTCATAGAATTAGAACTATTTTTTTCTGAATCATATAGATCTCTTATCTATTAGATAGTCTTTCTATCTCTTGGTCTAAATTTAATTAAGAGATGAGGAGATCTCAAATATCTCAAACTCTTAGGTTTGTTATCCAAGCCATTAGAATAGAAGACCAATATATATAAAGAAAAACTAAAGAAAATCAAATCTGAGCTAAAGTTAATGTGATTGAATTCTAAAGTTAATTCCAAAATTATAGAAACTCTAACCAGAACTAATGTAATAACTTTAATCCCAAGAGTAAAAACTTTAAACACACGGGTAAAGGGTTTAAACTAATATTTTTAAATCCTAATCAAAATTCTAACCCCTACACATAATCTAACTAATTTCATAACCTTACGTATTCCTCTAAACCCAAAGGGAATAAGAAGTCAAGAAAAGATTGCTTCTATATATTTGTGAATGGGGTAATCATTTTGCTGCATTCTACTCCTACCGAAAGAAGAAAAATATGTTTTTCACAAAGAAGAACTCCTTAAAGCCTAAATCTCAAGTAAATGTGACTGAAGTTGAACTATCAAATTTCTTTTTTAGGTCTATCTCATTTATCCCAACTATAAATTTAGCCTATCAAGATTTTGAATAATGGTTACATCTTAATGTAAATATCTATATTTGTACTAATAAAAAATAAATTTTCTCTTACCATATATCGAAAGTGTAACTATGGAGGATGGAATATCTAAGAATGTGCTAATAACTAGCCATGTTAACTTGAAACAAACTTAGGAAAAATGCTTATTTTTTTAGATATGATGCACATACTAGATGTTGGACTCTTTTTGTACAATTAGGATATATAATAGTTTTAGAAGAAAATCAAGTTGTAATCTAAGAGATATACATTTATAAGAAAAAGTTTTATTTTTAAAGAACTTTTAAACTTAATATAATTACTCCTTTAATCAACAAAAGTGAATTATTTTTTTATTATTTTAAATTTTGAATCTTATGATATTTGGCATGATAGACTTAGTCATGTTAACTTCAGATTAATTCAAAATATTAAATAATGAACGGAACCAAATTAAAAAATTGATTTGATTCGGTTAAAGCAAATCAAAAACTACCTAACTTAATTGGTTTAAAATCAATTAATCTGATTTAGTTAACCAATTAATCAGTTTTTAATTTTAAATAATTTAAAAAATGCATATTTCAAATGAACCTATTCGATTTAGTTTAATTGAACCAAAATAGAATTTTGATACAATTAGATATATAATCTCAAAAAATTTATATAACTAATATCATTTTAAATAATCTAAACAATTGGACCTATGCGTAAGTGATTTTTTATTTTTTTATTGAAAGATATCTTAGAGGATTAATAACTTTATATACAATATTTTTTTCTTAATAATGAGAATATGTAGTGATACATCCAAATCAATAAAATAATTTATATAAATCAACAAAGGGATTGTTAATGAAGGATAATAAGAAAAATTGAGTTCATACGTGAGACAGCAAGGCTAAGAAGGGGATGGTGAGGAAAAGCCATAAAAGACGAAGGAAGAGCAGTGAAGTAGTCAGAGTTTGGGAAGGGATTTTAGGATTATTGAGGCCTTTGGGTTGAGCTAATATTTTTTAAATTAAAATCTAAAATTTTGATCTGAACTAATTAATTGAACCAAAGAAAAGTATCATCCTAAATTGGAACCAATCACAACCTTCAAAATCTAATTATTGATGAATCGATTTGGATTAAACTGGTTCTAAGTTTGGTTTTATGGTTCAATTTGAGTATCCCTAATACTCAACTAAACATCTTAGAAAATCCTTTAAGTTGATTCATTTTAAAGATACCTAAAAATTTAAAGTAATGTTTGTGATGCTAATAGAGTATTGACAACCGTTTGTGGAATTCATTAATTTGTAACTTTTATTGACAACCATTTCAAATTCTACTATACTTATCTTTCAAAGACCAAGCTTCAACTTTTGGAAACCAAAGATGAAGTTCTTAACAAATTTAATATCTATAAGGTTGAAGTTGAAAATCTAACTTGATAGAAAAATTAAAAATCTAAGATATGATAAAGGAGATGAGTACTCATCTAATGAATTTATCAAAATTTATAAAGATCAAGACATAATTCATAAAGTCACCGCTCCATATTCATCTTAATCGAATCATGTGACTGAAAAAAAAAATAAACCTATTTGGATATGGTTAATATCTTGCTTTTAGTTTAGAAGTACCTTAGAACTTGTGGGAGAGAGGCTTTCTTATCTTCCTGTTATATGCTTAACATGATATCATAAAAAGATAAAGAAATAACTTTTTATAAACTTTAAAAGGTTACAAATAAAGTTTAAGTTAGTTTTGAATATAAAAGAGATAGGCCCCAAAATAATGAACATTGTCTTGTAGGATACTCTCTAGGTAGCAACACTTATTTTTAGTAACTCTCGAGTAACATTCTGATTGAATCATCCTCCTTAATTTATCTGTTTTTTTTCAAAATCAGATTATTTATTAATATTTGTTATTCATCTTTTTCAACTCCTATAGAACCTAACTTTCAACCTGAATCTACAAGAAATAAGAGATGTAGGATTTAAAATAACTTTGTTGATGATTTTATCTTTTATATGATAGAAGATATATCAAGTTCATTTCAAGAAGTTGTGTACTCTTCTAATGCTTCTTTTAAAAAGGCAGTTAATAGTGATATTCTCTAATCAATGAAGATATTCTCAAAATATTAAATCTCTTCTCTACCAATCAAATAGGATTAGATCTGACATTTCTTATGTTATATTTAGACTTAATAGATATACTAGTAACCCTAGTTTGACTCACTAAAATTTTTTTAAGTGAGTTTTTATATACCTTAAGGGTACTCTTGATTTTAGACTGGACTTTGTAGGATATCTTTTAGTTCTTGGAGGTTATAGTGATGCAAACTGGATTTCTAATTCTTCATATATTAAATTTACTTTTGGATACGTATTCCTTCTTATTGCAAGAGGTATATCTTTGTAATCGATTAAGTAGACTATTATTATCAAAAGCACAATGGAAATTGAGCTTGTAGCACTTGATACCGTTTGTCTTGAAACAGAATGGCTTAAGAATCTAATTTTCATTCTTCTATGATTTTTAACCATATTCATGTTTTTATTCATTGTGATAATAGATTTTTATAAAAATAAACTTATAAAAAAGATTAGATAAAAATCTATTAAATAGTTAGATTCTTATTATGTTATTTTTATATTTTATATTAAAACTAATAATAATTTAGTTCATTATCTTACTTATGACTTAAATAGGACAAAGGTCCAAGTGTCATCGAGGGGATGATTTTTTACTTAAAATGAGTATTTTAGTTATAGGAACCCAACCTTTGTGATAGAAAATGTCTTAAAAGGGTTTCAATATGATAATAACAAATTGATTGATTGGCTAAGGAGTATATTGGTTAGCACTTTAATGCTCATATATATATAGAGAGTTTATCTCTAACATTATCCTTATAGTGTTTAGTACTCCTATATAGAGGTATAGAAAAAATATAACTATGAAAGAGACCCAAGATGATATTTTTCACAAGATGTGAGTCTACACACACCGAACTCTCTAATATGAGAGAATCTATAAATGATAAAAGTTAAAGATCTGAATAATCCTCAAAATCTCTCGTGAATAAATAACATACTTACATAAGACCATTAATACATAATCTACGAAGACGTATTTCATATAGTGTGTGAATTAGTTGAAATCTGAATTAAAGGAATGTAGTTCAAGACTTGATTTACTCAATTTCCTTCGTATGAATGCTTATTTCATTAAATAAGATTGTCTTTGAAAAAACATCTCATTGACTGTATAGTAGATGAACTAAAAATATTTATTTCTTAGTGATTTGACTTGATTATTTATTTAAGTTATTTATTTATTTAAAGAAAATTTTGAGATTTTTTGTGGAGGATTGTTAGAGCTTGAAGGCAAAAAAACTCAAATTCTTCTTCATTGTTTAAGGACTTTTATTTATTTCCTTATAATTTCTTGAAAGACTAAAGAAGAGAGTTGGCCTAAGCCCATTTGTATGCACTTGAACAAAATCCATACTCACTTGTATGCACTTGAACTAAATCCAAGCTAAGAAAACTTATAAAAATAACTTAATTCTAGGAGCAACTCTCAAGTACTAAATGCTAGTCATAGGTGCCCAGCAAGCCAATCACGTGAGTGATGGCACGTGTGACTTGATACAGAATCTTTTTGCTTATTATATTTTGGCGTATATCACTTTATAACTATTGCATAAATGCATATATATATTGTGATGTCCTTGGATTTGTGCAATGGGAATCGGATCGTGATGAGATCACGATAATGAGATCGATTCACCTTTAAACACATATCCTAAATAATCCCGGTCATAGGTTACTCGAGAGGGACATCGTGATAACCGGATAGACTGGTGTGCTGTATACCCGTCCATATGATGGATGCAGCTCGTCTCATAGCTGCTCGTGTAGGGACACTAGGGATACAGTACAGGTGCTCATTGGAGAATGAGTTCACTGATTGATCCGCTTACGGAATGCTGGATGGTTGATGATGCCTTATTGTCAGACAGCGATTCCGTAGTCCTAGTGGTGTATCTGGTCCTTAGACTTGAGACACCAAGGATGTCCTGTATGAGTGCTCCACTCTTTGATACCAGACTTATAGGTTTTGCTGTCCCCAGATCTAGTACAGCTGGTCATTGGGAGTGGTAGTCGACCTTACGAGGGCTATTGAGTGTCAATAGAGGATCATCCACTCTCGGCGTCATGAGAGGAATATCCTATGTGTTCTTGCTCAGACAAATCCCTGGCCAGGGTCATTCGGGTTGAGAGAGAAAGAGTTCTCCGGGAGAATCCGATTAAAGCGAGACTCGAGTAGAAACCGTATGGGTCTGACAACACCATGCTCGATATACGGTCTCTGGGATATTAGATGGATGAGGGACTATAGGTACATGGTAACTGAGGACAGATAGGTCCAATGGATTGGATTCCTCTGTATCGTCTGGGGACTACGGCGTAGTGGCCTAGTACGTCCGTAGTCGATGAGTCGAGTGAATTATTACAGAGATAATAATTCACTGAGTTAGAAGGAGTTCTGACAGGTATGACTCACGGCCAGCTCGATATTGGGCCTAGAGGGTCACACACATATGGTAGGCATTGCGATGAGTAGAGGTTCGGATATGAGATATCCGATGGACCCCTTATCTTATTGGATGCAGATCCAATACCCACTAGGGAAGGACCCATTAGGGTTTGACACGGGATCTCTATAAATAGGAGGGATTCACAGCCTCATAGGCTAGAGTCTTTGCTTGCCTTTCCTATTCTCCTCTCCCTCTCCACCTCAGAGTAGGCATGGAGTTTTGAGGAGCATTGTCGCAACCCTGCTGTGTGGATCACCGCTAGAGAGGAGGACGCTTGACCTCCTTCACCCTCTCCTAAGGATCTGCAAGGAAACAGGGATATACGATCTCCCTAGGTAACACAATCTCTATACGCAGTTTTGTGTTTTGCGGATTTTTTGCGCACCAATCTTCGCATACGATGTCGCCCCCATGATTTCCCAACAGTGGTATCAGAGCCAGGTTATTCGTGCGAATGATTGGTTTTGAACTGCGTGTATTGTGTTTAGGAAGAATTTTGACGTCAAAATCGTTGACGCAAAAGCGAGGAAGGGCAGCAACAGTTGCTGCCCTCGATCTGCATGCCTGCAGCCACCTGCAGTGGCGGTCTGCTTGCAGCAGGCTTGCTGCTGGCGGGGCTGGCAGTCCACGGGCAGAGGCGCCGCAGGGCAGCGGCGCCTGCCGCCGTTGCTCCCGCGGGCGAAACCCCCCCACAGGGGCGGCCGCCCGGCGGGACAGCACCGCCTGCGGAGGCAGCGACGCCCGAAGGGGGAGCCCACCTGCAGCGGAAGCGCCGCCAGCGGGCGTGCCGCCTGCAGGCGAGGGCAGCGCCCTCGCCCCGCCGCACAGGCCGCCGCCAGCAGGGTGGCGGCGGCGGCAGCGGCAGTAGTAAGAGGGAATTAGGGTTTTCTGGGAAAAAGACAGTTTTGCCCCTCGGAATTTGAGAAATTCCAGTCTGTCTTTTGTCCAAATTACGAAAATACCCTTAGGAATTGAGAAATTCCCTACATGTCCCTGATTTCAGAAAATATTAATTAATTAAAAGGTTTAGTTGATTATTATTTTTATTATTATCTAGTAGTCCTACATGATGATGATTATTTATACATGTGATGTATGATGTGTGGACGGATGATCATGGACCGTGTGATGTGTGTACTTGTGATTATTATTATTGAGGTCTGCGAACCTCCATTATATTTCTCGTTTATTATCGGGCCTGCGTGCCTATGATTAAGTTGTAATCACATGAGGAGGCGCAGCGGGAGTGTGGATGCGATAGCGGGACCCACGAGACGGACGATCGTGATGCATGGAGATGCATCAAGATGTCGACGGAACCGACGAGGACGAGATACGATCACAGGGCATGGAGATGCACCGTTGCACACATAGATCTTGATATGAGTGATTAGGCCTACTGGCTCGGGCCTAATCATATTAGGTTGTGGTCCATGATCATCTGGTGTGATTGCTTATACACATACTAGATATGTATATATATTTGCATGCGATGTAGATATATATTAAATATATATATGTGTGACATGTCATATTAGGAGACCAAATCATAGAAACATCTCTCGATAATATTAAGTCGGTAAACGTGAGGCAATTAGATTGACCCACGTGGCCTTCCATCGTTATGAGTAGGAACCGATTCCCGGTGTAGGTTGAGTTGGTCGAGTCCCTCGAGACTCACCTATATCGCGATTCGCTATCTTGCTTACGACATAGAGATGTCACCGGTGACCTGAGGGCATAGTATGCTTGGTCGAGTCCCTCGAGGGTATATCATCAAATCAGACTCATCTTGTAACGAAGGTGTTGACTTAACCGAGCATCATGGTTGGTCGAGTCCCTCGAGGCCATGGTGATTCGGAGGCCGAACAGGACGGGAATCACAAGGAGTTGTGATCGGCAAGAGTTGCCTACCTTTTAGGCTTAGTGTGATTGGTCGAGTCCCTCGAGGTTACACTAAGACGCTGATTGGATCCTGATCCCCATTAGAAGTCTGCCGGAGACTTCCGTTTCACGTGCTGAGGGTGTCGCGTGACTCGATAGTAAAATAGTGGGAGCATATTAAGATAGAAGTCCATATCTTGATAGTTTATTTCTTGCAAAATCTGCATGTTATTCATTTCTGCTACATCTTTATTTTCAGAAAATGTCGCTTTCAAATCCCTTACGTGGCATACTTGATGTCAACCGCCTTACTGGTCCAAATTATACGGATTGGCTCCGTAACTTGAGAATTATTCTCACAGCGGAGAAAATCGTGTACGTCCTTGATACAGTGATGCCTACGCCCGAAGAAGGGGCAAACGAGGATGAGATCGCTCGCTACGTGAAGTACATTGATGACTCCACTCTTGCTCAGTGCTATATGTTGGGTTCTATGACTCCAGAGTTACAGAGACAACATGAAAAGATGGATGCCAGATCCATTCTCCTACATGTCCGCAAATTGTTTGAGGAACAGGGAAGGACTCAACGATATGAGATATCCAAGAGCCTTTTCCGCGCTAGGATGACTGAGGGGACATCGGTTCAGAACCATGTCCTAAAGATGATTGAGTGGATAGAGAAACTCACAGGTCTAGGAATGGTCCTAGAGGATAACTTGTGTGTGGACATTGTGCTTCAGTCCCTACCAGATTCCTTTTCACAGTTCATAATGAATTTTAATATGAACAAGCTTGAGGTGACTCTCCCAGAGCTCCTCAATATGTTGAGGGAGGCAGAGAGTACTATTAAGAAAGAGAAGCCAGTTCTCTACACTAGTGAGACCAGAAAGAAAAGGAAAGCAGAAAGGTCCCTTAAGAAGGGAAAGGGCAAGGGCAAACCAAGTAAAGCAAAGGTTGCTAAGAAAGACCCAACAAAGGACAAAGGCCAGTGCTTCCACTGTGGTAAAGATGGGCATTGGAAGAGAAACTGCAAAGAGTACCTTGCAGAAAGGGCGAAACAAAAACTTGATGAAGCTTCAGGTACATTCATGATCAGTCTCCATTTGTCAGAATCTTATGATAACACATGGGTATTGGATACCGGTAGTGCTTATCATATATGTAATTCGTTGTAGGTTCTGACAAGGCCTAGGAGACTTGAAAGAGGCGAGATGAACCTCAAGATGGGTAATGGAGCAAAAGCTGCTGTAGTAGCTGTTGGCGAGGTCGCCTTACATATGCCTAGTGGAGCTTTTATTGCATTAGATGCATGTTATTTTGTTCCTTCTATTATCAAAAACATTATCTCCATTTCATGTTTAACAGTTAGTGGATATAAATTTGTTTTTGAGAACAATGGTTGTTCAATATTATTAGATGATAAGATCATCACGAAAGGAACATTGCATAATGGTTTATGTTAGACACTACTCCACATATCATGAATGTAAATGTGTCTAAGAGGAAACGAGATGAGGTGAACAGTGCATACCTGTGGCATTGTAGGCTAGGTCACATCCATGAAAGAAGGATTCAAAAGTTGCTAAATAATGGATATCTAGATCCATTCGACTATATATCTTATGCAACTTGTGAGCCTTGCATTCGTGGAAAATTGACCAACTCTCCATTTAGTGGAACTAGAGAGAGAGCCACTGAGTTGTTGGAACTCATACATAGTGATGTATGTGGACCCATGTCAACTCATGCCATTGGAGGTTACTCCTACTTCATTACATTTACTGATGATTTCTCAAGGTATGGATATGTGTACTTAATGAAGTACAAGTCCGAGGCCTTTGAGAAATTCAGAGAGTATAAGAATGAGGTGGAGAACTAGACTGGAAAGAGTATCAAAACTCTTCGATCAGATCGAGGAGGTGAGTACTTAAGTACAGAGTTTACTCAGTTCCTCAAGGACTATGGGATATTATCCCAATGGACACCTCCTTACACACCTCAGCTCAATGGTGTCTCTGAAAGGAGAAATCGTACTTTATTAGATATGGTACGGTCCATGATGAGTTTCGCTGACCTACCCATCTCATTCTGGGGATATGCCCTAGAAACCGTAGCTTACCTTCTGAACAGAGTTCCAACTAAGTCGGTAGTGTCTACACCATATGAGATATGGAAAGGGAAGAAGCCTGATCTTAAGGTTGTTAAGATTTGGGGCTGCCCAGCCCACGTTAAAAGACACAACCCCGATAAGTTAGAATCAAGGACAGAGCAATGCATATTTGTGGGTATTATTTCTATCATCTCGAGGACCAAAAGGTCTTTGTAGCTAAGAGAGCAGTGTTCCTTGAGAAGGAACACATTCTTGGCGGAGACAGTGGGAGAATGATAGAGTTGAGCGAAGTTAGAGAACCAAGCTCAAGCACCACTCTACAGCCCGAGTCTGTTCAGGTACCTAATACACAAGTTTCAACTTTACGCAGGTCTGATAGAGTATCTCATCCTCCTGAGAGATATGTGAGACATATTAGAGGAGAGGATGCTGAGGATATTGATCCTCAGACCTACGAGGAGGCTATTATGAGTATAGACTCCGGGAAGTGGCAAGAAGCCATGAATTCTGAGATGGATTCTATGTACTCCAATAAGGTTTGGAACCTAGTTGATGCGCCCGAAGGTATTGTACCCATCGGTTGCAAATGGATCTTTAAGAAAAAGATCGGAGTAGATGGAAAGGTAGAGACCTATAAAGCAAGGCTAGTGGCTAAAGGGTATCGTCAAAGGCAAGGTGTTGACTACGACGAAACCTTCTCACCCGTAGCAATGCTAAAATCCATCAGAATTCTATTGGCTATTGCAGCACACTATGATTATGAGATCTGGCAGATGGATGTAAAAACCACATTCCTCAATGGGAACCTCGAGGAGGAGGTGTATATGATGCAACTTGAGGGATTCGTGTCCAAGAACTGCCCAGATAAAGTGTGTAGGTTGCTTAAATCCATTTATGGACTAAAGCAAGCTTCCCGAAGTTGGAACATAAGATTTGATGAGTCAATCAGATCTTATGACTTCGTTAAGAACGAAGATGAGTCTTGTGTGTACAGGAAGGTAAGTGGGAGCGCTATCACCTTTTTGGTGTTATATGTGGATGACATCCTCATCATTGGGAATGACGTAGGAATGCTATCCATAGTAAAGACTTGGTTATCTAGACACTTCTCCATAAAGGACTTAGGGGAAGCATCCTATATCTTGGGGATTAGAATCTATAGAGATAGATCCAAGAGGATGCTTGGCTTGTCCCAGTCCAGGTACATAGAAACCATTGTCAAAAGGTTTGGCATGGAAAATTCCAAAGGGTAAACATGAATATGATACCTTATGCCTCAGCAATAGGGTCTATCATGTATGCCATGCTATGTACTAGGCCTGATATAGCGCATGCTCTGAGTGTCACGAGCAGGTATCAGGCGGATCCAGGCTTGGAGCACTGGAAAGCAGTAAAGTGTATCCTTAAGTACTTGAGAAGGACTAAGGATCTTTTACTAGTATATGGAGGTAATAGCCTTAAGGTTGAAGGCTTCACTGACTCAAATTTTCAGTTTGATGTCGATGATAGCAAGTCGAATTCAGGGTATGTGTACACCTTGAATGGAGGAGCTGTGTGCTGGAAGAGTTCCAAGCAAGATACCACTACTGACTCGACCACAGAGGTGGAGTACATTGCTGCATCGGATACAGCAAAGGAGGGAGTCTGGGTGAAGAAGTTCATCACAGATTTGGGAGTCGATACAGATAGCGACAAGTCGACTTCCTTATATTGCGACAACTATGGGGTGATTACTCAAATAAGGGAACCCGGGTCTCATCAAAAGTGTTCTGAGGAGGTTCCAGCTTATAAGAGAGATCGTAACCCGAGGAGATGTAGCAGTGGAAAGAGTTCCATCCGAAGATAACATTGCAGATCCACTGACAAAGCCGTTGTCTCAGATTGTCTTTGAGCGTCACAGGGGTCTGATGGGGATCAGACACATAGGTGATTGGCTTTAGGTCAAGTGGGAGATTGCTAGTCATAGGTGCCCAGCAAGCCAATCATGTGAGTGATGGCACGTGTGACTTGATACAGAATCTTTTTGCTTATTATATTTTGGCGTATATCACTTTATAACTATTGCATAAATGCATATATATATTGTGATGTCCTTGGATTTATGCAATGGGAATCGGATCGTGATGAGATCACGATAATGAGATCGATTCACCTTTAAACACATATCCTAAATAATCCCGGTCATATGTTACTCGAGAGGGACATCGTGATAACCGGATCGACTGGTGTGCTATATACCCGTCCATATGATGGATGCAGCTGGTCTCATAGCTGCTCGTGTAGGGACATTAGGGATACAGTACAGGTGCTCATTGGAGAATGAGTTCACTGATTGATCCGCTTACGGAATGCTGGATGGTTGATGATGCCTTATTGTCAGACAGCGATTCCGTAGTCCTAGTGGTGTATCTGGTCCTTAGACTTGAGACACCAAGGATGTCCTGTATAAGTGCTCCACTCTTTGATACCAGACTTATAGGTTTGGCTGTCCCAAATCTAGTACAGTTGGTCATTGGGAGTGGTAGTCGACCTTACGAGGGCTATTGAGTGTCAATAGAGGATCATCCACTCTCGGCGTCATGAGAGGAATATCCTATGTGTTCTTGCTCAGACAAATACCTGGCCAGGGTCATTCGGGTTGAGAGAGAAAGAGTTCTCCGGGAGAATCCGATTAGAGCGAGACTCGAGTAGAAACCGTATGGGTCTGACAACACCATGCTCAATATACGGTCTCTGGGATATTAGATGGATGAGGGACTATAGATACATGGTAACTGAGGACAGATAGGTCCAATGGATTGGATTCCCCTGTATCGTCTAGGGACTACGGCGTAGTGGCCTAGTACGTCCGTAGTCGATGAGTCGAGTGAATTATTACAGAGATAATAATTCACTGAGTTAGAAGGAGTTCTGACAGGTATGACTCACGGCCAGCTCGATATTGGGCCTAGAGGGTCACACACATATGGTAGGCATTGCGATGAGTAGAGGTTCGGATATGAGATATCCGACGGACCCCTTGTCTTATTGGATGCAGATCCAATACCCACTAGGGAAGGACCCATTAGGGTTTGACACGGGATCTCTATAAATAGGAGGGATTCACAGCCTCATAGGCTAGAGTCTTTGCTCGCCTTTCCTATTCTCCTCTCCCTCTCCACCTCAGAGTAGGCCTGGAGTTTTGAGGAGCGTCGTCGTAACCCTGCTGTGTGGATCACCGCTAGAGAGGAGGACGCTTGACCTCCTTCACCCTCTCCTAAGGATCTGCAAGGAAACAGGGATATACGATCTCCCTAGGTAACACAATCTCTATACGCAGTTTTGTGTTTTGCGGATTTTTTGCGCACCAATCTTCGCACGACGACGAACATCTTTTTGGGAATCGGGGATTTTGTTTTCTTGTTCTTCCGCTGCGCATACGATGTCGCCCCCATGATTTCCCAACACTAAATTACCTTCCAACTAATCCACACTTCTTCCATCTATCATCATAGGGATCCTATGGCAAAGGATTCCGAAAAATCCTTTCACCCAACAAGAGCCCAAAGGCCATGATGACCTTATCTATATTCTAATTAAACATAGTTAATAATTTCAAAACTTTAGTAAAGGTCTAAATTTCATTTACTTTTAGATAAGGAGGTCAAACTTTGAAAAGAATGCCCTCTAACCATAAATCCTTTCAAATAGAAATATTACTACTATCACCTTAAACCCTACTAAATCTAATCCTAGAGTTCATTAACTGATTAAAAATATTCTTATAGGTCTATAAAATATATTTAGTCATACTAACCATCTATGGATGAATCGATCTATACTAAGCAATAAGAACATTGAACCCAAATAATATCCTCATTATTAAGATAAGAGAGGATCCTTTTGGAACATATCACATTTTTTATAGTATTAAAGTCTCTATCTCCAAGGGCTCCTTTCTCCTTAGTCTTGTAAATGGTATACGAGCAAAATAAATATATTTTTCTCTTTTCATAGTAGAATTTGAGAAAAAAATCCCTAGTTGATTTAGATAATTCATTCAGAATCTTGTCTAAAACCTAACTATTCATCAAAATATGAGAAAGGATAGAATTAATTACAATATTGATTAAGACCAATTTATCATGCTAGGATAAAAGACCTTTATACCAGGTATGAATTCTCTTGATGACTTTATCAATTATAATATTTTGAAATTTCTCATAAATACACAGTTGATAAATATATCTAGATAGTTAAAAGGTCAATTTCCTTACTTAATCCCAAACAAATCATTGATTAAATGCCTATCCATAGCTACATATCTCCTAAGAAAATAAATGATATACTTAGTTAGATTTCCTTTAAGATTGGTAAGCTTCTCAAAGACATTAAAATATTATGGACATCCTCTATAGACTTCTTATTGGCTTTAATAGTCAACATAAGATTGTCAGTAAATAATATATGAGAGATATGAACCCTCTTGAGATTAAAGAAGATTATTCTTTTATCACACACAACTTGAGTTGTAAGACTTGAAAGTAATAGGGGGAGATAAGGTCCCTATCTAATGCTTATTTTACTATAAAACCATTTAGATTAAAAGTCATTAATGAGGCAAGAGAACACAGGAGAACAAATACATAAGAAAATCTAAGCTATTAATATAGAAGAAAAATTCATGTACTGCAGTACAACACAACAGATGGCCCCCCAAAATATAAAGTTATAAGTTTTTTCAATATCCAACTAAGAAAGATGAGAGGGGCTTTACCCTTGGTATTAATCATAGAGTCGGTCAGCTTATTCACTATAGTGATATTGTTATGGATATTTTTACTAGAGATAAAAATTGACTACTCTAGGCTAACCAATACATTGAGATAGTTTTTCATGTGGTCGGCAAGAACTTAGTAAATAATTTGTATATAACATTGCAAAAGGCAATCGGCCTAAACTCACTAAAGTTGTACTAAACTTTTTTAGGGATGAACATAAGAAATATTCTACTTGAATGAGAGGGATGGAGGAGATCCAATGAAACTCATTAAAAGCTCTAAGGATTTGCTCACTAATAATGCCCTAGAAACTTTTGAAGAACTCAACATTAAACTCATTCAGTCCCGAACTCTAGCTAAGTGCCAAAGCAATTTCATGAAGGGAGCAGGATTTGCAAAGAAAAAAATACGTAAAATCAGGTAAATAAAGAAGAGTCAAGTTAAAAGTCCAAGAAACTCTTTGAGTGAGGATTTGAAAGCTTAAAATATCCATCAGCAAAGATTTAAAAAAATTAGCATTTACTGAAAAAATCACTATCCTCATGATGAATTCTTTTTGTTCCTAAGGTTGATAATCTTATGAAAAAACTTGGAGTTTTTTTTCATCCCCGATCTAATTTATTTTAGCCCTAACCCACTATTTGATTGTAGGCTATCTTTGGAGGGCTATAAGATTGCTAGACAGACTTCTAAGAGAGATGACATTATCACTAAAGAATAATCCTTAGTTATCTTTCTCCTTGATCTTAGAAATCTTAAAGGAAAATTTTCTAATTTGGATCTTAAAATTCCCATATAATAAGTGAGAATTTCTAGAAATCCTATAAGCTATTATATTAAGGGAATAATTAAAAGAACTAAAGGGTCACCTTGCCTTTCATTGGATTCAAGAACATTAGACACAAGTCTACAAACCTTAGGATTATCTAGCTAATATTGCTCAAACCTAAAATTTTTTTTATACTAGACTCTTTGAGAAGGATCGATATAAACTATAATTGAAAAATGATATAAAGACACACAAGGAAGATGTTTAACAAGAACATAATCATAAATGGAAAACCAAGCTTCATTCATGAAAACCTGATCAAGCCTAACCAAAATTCTATCAAACCCAACATATTTATTATACTATATAAATCTACTTTCATAGAATCCAAGATTAATGAGTCCATTATCAAAAATAAAATCTTAAAAGTCAAGCATCTAATTTGAAATAGAGAAAGGGTGACCACTCCTCTTGTCCTCAGTAGAAACGATAATATTCAAGTTACTATAAAAAACGAAACCAAAAATAATATAATATAAAAAAAGAATGTCATATAATCTATCTAAAATAAGATAAATTACTAGAATATACAATAAAAAGAAGCCAACAAAATTTACTTTTGCTCTCGATAACTAGATTAATAGCTTATGAATTTCTACATATCAAGGTTGCATGCACTAGCAACCTCTTTTACATCACAAATATTCTTCCAAAATGACTTGAAAATAGGAAACACTCGTTTTACAAATCTTTTATATGGGTTTCAAGCAAAATGATTAAAGATAAATTATGAGATTTGATCAGGCAGTTAAGGGTTTCCATATACTCTCTTTTGATCACTCCCTTACAATTCCAAAAAAGACAATTCATAAACTATGAGTTAGAAACCCTCTCTTCCTCTTAAGCCATTGTGCCATCGTCTATCTCGTTTGACCCAACATTCATCCTCATCTTAGATTTTTTGCTTTTGTATTTTGAGGGCCCACTAGTAAAGCAAGGAATGTTATGCCAACTCCTACACCTATTTGAGCCGACGCTCATTGGAATTTTATGTTAGTATACTTTTAATTCATAAAAAAATGGTTGTCACCTTCAAAACTACTCCTGTTAATTGGATTATAAAATGTAATAGTAATTTTTTTCAGTAGTGAATTAAAGCCAAAATCCTTACTTGGAGCTTTCATAGTAGCAAACTAAGAGTAGACCTCCATAGCTTTCATTGAGAAGGAAAAGTGTCCCAAATTTTCTAGTTCAGGTATGATCTCCATTAGCCTTTTGTTCCCCCTAAGAACTTCAAAAGAATTCAAAACTTTCAATAGAAATATCAATAGAAAGCCTAAAAGATAAGGGTAAAGAGGTAGAGTTTTTGAAAAAAGTCCTCGGTGTTGTCACCCTTTGGGAAAGGCTAGAGGCATTAGGAGATGTCACCTTCAAGGTATACAGTAGCAAAAATATGCTATCTTGTGTCCTCAGCTATTATGTTCCACCTTTGTTTAGAGGTTAAGAAGTGTTTTCACATTATCCCAAGACCGAGGAGCTTCTATATGTAGGGAAGTCTAGGGGCAACATCACATGCGCAGCGGAAGAAAAGAAAACAAAAATCCTCAAACTTCCTAATGATGTGTTCATCGTCGTGCAAAGATTAGTGTGTAAAATTCGCGAAACTAAAAACCCCACATGAGATAGTTGTGTTACCTAGGGAGATCGTATATCCCTGAATCCTTGCAGATATTTAGGAGAGGATGAAGGAGGTCAAGCGTCCTCCTCTCTAACGGTGATCCATATAGTAGGGCTACGACGACGCTCCTCAAATTGCTACCAAAATCTTTACACCTGCTATCTAATGAGTAGAAGGGAAGTAGAGAATAAGAGGTGGCAACTAAGAAACCTCTAACCCATGAGCCTTTGGTTACTTCCTATTTATGGAGGTCTCCTATCAACTTAACCATAATGAATCTTGCCCTATTGAGTACTAGATCTACATCCAACTATCCAAGCCTATTAGATTAGTGGATCTCTATCCAATAATCTCTCATTGGCTCTTATTGGATCTCATCCATATGATCCAATAATTCAAGAGCTTATTCGATATCCAATAAGATAGGGACTCCGACAAATATCTCATATCCAAATCTCTACTCGTCGCAATGTCTATCATATGTGTGTGACCCTCTAGGCCCAATATCGAGCTGGTTGTGAGTCATACCTGTTAGAACTTCTTTTAGCTCAATGAATTATTATCTCCATAATAATTCACTCGACTCATCGATTGTGGAAGTATTAGACCACTACGCCATAGTCCCCAAATGATGGACCTATCTGTCCTCAGTTTCCATATATCTATAGTCTCTTATCTATCTAATACCCCAGATACCATATACCGAGTATGGTACTATCAAGCTCATGCAGTTTCTACTCGAGATTCGCTCCAATCGGATTCTCCCAGAGAACTCTTTCTCTCTCAATCTGAATGACCATAACTAGGGATTTATTTGAGCAAGAATATATGGGGTATTCCTCTTATGACACCGAGAGCGGATGATCCTCTATCGATACTCAATAGCTCTCGTAAGGTTGGCTGTCATTCCCGATGACTGGCTGTACTAGATTTGAAACTTTCATACCTATAAGTCCGGTATCAAAGAGTGGAGTACTCATACAAGACATTCTAGTGGCTCAAGTCTAAGGATCAGGTACACCACTATGATAACAAAATCACTGTCTGACAATGAGGTATCATTAACCATCCATCATTCCGTGAGTGAATCAATCAATGAACTCATTCTCTAATGAGCACCTATACTATATCCCTAGTGTTCTCACACGAGTAGTTATAAGATCAATTGCCTCTATCATATGGACGATCATTCCGTGAGTGAATCAATCAATGAACTCATTCTCTAATGAGCACCTATACTATATCCCTAGTGTTCTCACACGAGCAGTTATAAGATCAATTGCCTCTATCATATGGACGGGTATACAGTACACTAGTATGTCCGATTATCTCGATGTCCCTTTCGAGTAACCTATGATTAAGATTATTTAAGGTTTGTGTTTAAAAATGAATTAGTCTCATTATCATGATCTCATCACGATCTGATTCCCATTGCACAGATTCATGGACATCATAATATATATGCATATATGCAACAAGTAATATAAAGTGATAAAATACTTAAATATAATAAGTAAAAATAATGCATATCATATCACACGTGTTATCACTCATATAATTGGCTTGTATGACACCTATGACTAGCACTACATGTTTTAAATGTCCGGGTCTAATGCAACAAGGTTCTCTCAACGAGTGAAAACCCAACCATTGTCATGCTATGGCTTGTTTCCATCATAAGTTGACCACTGGTTGAAACAAAGGCCAACTACAATGACTCGTGAGGCACCTCAGGAGATACCCCTAAACTTTTACTATCATAGAGTTGGTTAGTTCTAATCGACCTAGTCTTGAGTTTGAGTTGAACTCAGATACCCCTAAACTTTTACTATCATAGATTTGGTTAGTTCTAACTGACCTAGTCTTGAGTTTGAGTTGAACTCATACCAAGTCTCGTAGCCATGAATAATCTCATAGTCACTTATTTTATGGCTTAATATTTTACACTTAAAATAAAAAAATTGATATGTTTTCAAAAACTACATATTGGAATAAGTGTAAGCTCCTAACTTTGATCCAGAAATAAGCTTTGAAATATTCAATTTTAAGGGGCTTATCAATTTTGGATGCAATGACAGTAAGGGTATCCGGTTGGAGAAGTTCAATAGGCAACCCGAGAAACTAGGTCGAAATCGAGACCATTTTGATATTCTCCATCAATGTTTGGAAAAAAGATTTCTAGGAGATTAGATAAAGCGCATGTCCTTGAACAAACCAAGAACCGCACAAACCTAAAGCAAAAGAATATGACTCCTAAATTCACCATATCACAAGGTGACTTCAAAGTCCAAAATTTAGGGAGCATACCTTTGAGCACTTTCGATAGTGGAATCCATCGAAGAATATTCTATAGGGATTGGACCGCCACTCTTCACAAGCAGATGTGAGGACCTCGGATCCAAGATCGATGACCCTGATCAAGTACTTCTAGATCTTCAATAGGTTAGGGTTGCTTGGAATGGAACTTTCCTAGAAGTCTATGCATCCCAAAATATATTAATCCATATCATTCATAGACTCTTAAAACCTAAGTATTTTATTATAGAGTCAGTGCTTTGAGATATCATGGACTCTTAAAATATTTAGAAGTATTTTGCTTGGAGAAGATAAATGATCTTTCTCACAACAATCACTAAGAGACAATGTAGGGTAAAAATCTGATAAGAATACGATCCAAATAAATCGCAAAACACAGAAAAGGATTAGATTAGAAGGCACTGCAAATCTTCTCAAAATCTGTTTAACAACATGATGCACTGTGAGGATTAGATTGTGTGAGAATTTTGCTTTCTGTAATATTCACCTTATTATTAGCAAATTTTTCTAACAAAATAAATTGATTTAGCACTGTCATTGACTGCAGTGCATCGTAACATGAATAATGGTCACAATCGACATTGTAGCAATCTGTGATAATGGTATATTGGCTGTAGATAACTTTCATTTTTAGTCAAATGACAGTTGTAGCAGGATGTGCATCTTCCAATAGTTTGATGGATGGTGATGAAACATGATAATGTTCATCTTTCCTTAATATAATGCCATTATGACAACGATCAAAGCTCGACAGTAGTTAATCCTTTTTTTTATTTGTTAATCATCATAATAGATGATAATAGTTCATAAAGTCTATTACCTTGTTTTTTTTCTTTACACATGTATGATGAGGCCTTCCTAAAATTATTATAAGGCGTTATTTCAAACAATATGTGACTAGAGAGAGAGTTGCATTCAAACTTAAAACCAGTAGATCAACAGAGTAAAAACGAGTGGCTTCAAAGTGTTGTTGCTCACTTTATTCTCGAACTTAAGACTTGGGAATTGATGCTAGTACTGTCTTTAGCATCCCATTCCAAATTCTAGAAGTTTGTGGTGTAGAAAATGATACCAGGAGAAAAGGTAGAACGAAGTGTGTTATTGTCAATTTTAAGAGAGTCAGATTCAAGTATGATCTTTTGAATCTCTTCCTCTCTAAAATTAATGATAGGTTTGATAGCAGCTAAGATTTCCTACGATAATAGTTGAGATTTTTTCAACTATATGAGCAAATATCGTTGTTCTATTAAGGAAAATCCTCCATCCTTATATGTATAAATAGAGAGCATCATATCAAACACAGACATCTTTTTTATTCCATTCTTCACATGGTATCAGAGCATCTCTCACCTCTCTCGTAGCCATCGCTGCTGATCCGATCTCTAGATCTGATTCCGTTGAGACTCTGCCTTCGACCACTGACTCGCTGCTGGAAGATCTCCACACCCTCACTACTGGTAGATCTCCCCATCGCAACCTTTGTTCACGTCGGACTTCCCTGTTTCGCTGGTCTGCTCGGTGGCCTGTTCTTTTCGCCGTCAACCAAATCGCAGCTTCATTCACTGCTGCCAGTGTTCTCCTACCTGAGCCGATGGCTTTCTTTACTATTGCTTGCTTTGTCAAATCTCACCCTTCTCTCATCATTTCCTCTGCCTCGGCTAACCTCCGGAAACATTAATCTAAAGCAATGATGTATCAGTGTCTTTGTGTTGTCCACTCGTTGCAGCTCGTAACAACACTTACTGTTGTCTACGCGCTCTTTGCCCAAGTGGGACATCCTCACCGAGTATCGAATGTGCTCTTCCTCCCTACTCGACGTATCTTCTGTTTCTTCCTCTCTACTTTGGTTCCTACAGACCATCAATGCGATGAACCCTCGCGGTCACCTCCTACCGTAGCCCCGTAATCGCTTCCTAGCTAGAGTCCACTGCCTCCCCTTAGGTCGTAGCTGTAACCGCTCGACCATCCCTCCTCGCGGCGACGTTTTCGCCCCTCAGTCACGTCTCATCCCGTCGCTACTTCCCAACCAGTGATCCTGCAACCGCTCAACTATCCTGTCACTTCCTCGTCGACCTCGTCGAGGATCACTAGAAGATAAGAAGAATTATTGAAGAAGCTTTATTGAAAAAACTTTATTAAAGAAATTTTATTGAAGAAGGTTTAGCTTAAATATATTAACATGTCCCTCTCCTATTTATACAGATTATGAGAAAGAATTTCCCTCAACAGAATAGAGGATTTTCCTCAATAGAATAGAGAGATTTCCTCATATAGTTGAGGAAATCTTATCTTCTATCATGCCTCCGTAAGATAGTGCTCCTGTCAAGGATACTAATCTTGGATCGATGCAAAGAATGGTTTACGAGCAAGAGGCTTCGTGAGTAGAGCGAGAGTATATCGCTACTGCTGCGATTGCTATTGCTGTGAGGGCACAGGCGTTCCTTTCGTTCCCCTTAAGTCCGCCCTTCGTTCTCCTTAAGTCTGCCGAATTTTGGCAGATCAACAAAGACTATCGCGGTGAGAAAGATGAGGATTGGTCATGGAGCCTCTTAGGAATTTGGTTGCAGCGGCTTTGGTCACTAGCCAAAGGCAAGGGCGAAGCTTTGCTTTTCTCAGTGACGACCGAAGGCAAGAGCGAAGCTTCGCTTTTCTCACTGCTCTTGCTTTGATACCATGATGAAAATAATAGAAGATAAGAAAAAAGCTTTATTGAAGAAGGTTTAGCTTAAATACATTAACATGTCCCTCTCTTATTTATATAGATTAGGAGGAAGGGAAAGAGGAAGGATTTCCCTCAACAGAATAGAGGATTTTCTTTAACAGAATAGAGAGATTTTCTCTTCTCAATTCATCACCCTATAGGAGGAAACGACCATCAAGTAGTCGCAGCCTAGCCATCTCCCATTCGGTAGAGAACTGCTGCATCTCTCTGATCTCTATTGCACTCCAGCCTTCCCTCTCCCACCGATCGCTGCTCCAGAGATCAATGGTGGAGCACTCTAGGAGGTGATCGCCGCCTACCAGCCTTGTCAACGCTACCTTCCCCCCTTGCCCTGCATCCTTTGCCATAGCCGCTTGAAGCCGCAGCCTTTCATAAAACTGCAAGCCGCAACCTGTCACAGAATTGTAGATCTCTCATAGATTAATGATGAGAACTGTATTGCATGGGGTAGAGAACTCTTCTCACAACCCACCTAAGTCGACGCTGATCTACACTGACACTTCTTCTTGATCACTGCCATCGCTACAGCAACAGTTCCAAGGAAGAAGCATAGCTCCCCGCACCTAATCGCAGCAGTCTTCTCACCCACCTAATCATTGCGTAGACTCTCACTTTGCTTCCTTATTTTGGTATATATTCCCAACATGTCCTCATCAATATCTGTCGTTCCAGTTACTATTCCCGTAGGAAACTACAGTACTTTTCCCTTTACAAGCCTTATTTTCATCAATATTGCAACTCTCATTCCCTTCAAATTATCTAAAGGTGGCAACTGGTGTGCTCAATTTTTTAATTACTTATTTGGCTATGATATATTAGGCTACATCGACAGCTCTCTCCGTTGTCTACAATACTCAACATCCTAGGAAGCACCCAGTCCAGTACCAAATCTAGACCATAAACTATGGTTACGCCAAGATTATCTCATCCTTCAAGCAATTCAAGCTTCAGTCGCTAGATCCCTTGCCCCACTCATATCTTCATGTGACACTGCTATTGAAGCCTGGTGTAAGCTGCAAACCACATTAGCAAATCATTTGTATACTCGCTTGTTTAGTCTCCTATCTAGTCTCATGCAAACAAAATAAGAGGGAAGTACTATTGCTCACTATTTACAAAATATAAAAGTTATCATCGATAACTTGACCCTAATAGATCATACTCTTAGTGATGAAGAAGTCATTATCCACACACTTAATGGCCTTAGGGATGAGTATAAGGAACTAATAGCAGTAATACGGGCACGTAATTCATCGATATATTTGAAGAACTTTATGACAAATTAACTGACTATAAGATATATCTCAAGCACGAGGACAAATTGCTAAGATCATCATTATAGCTCAAGTCAGTCAAAAATAAAAAAAGAAGAGCAACCGATATAACAAAATCATTAACAAAGGTTTGGCCAGTCTCCTGAATTTGTGGGCTCTAAACAAACCTCTCCTCCTCCACCTCATCAACATTTCAACCACATCCATCAAGGCGACTACTATAATTATCTTTAGCCCTAGCATCCTGATCACACAAATCAATAAAGAGTTATCTACCAACTATATGATAAAGTTGGCCACTCTGCAAAAGTCTGTAGAACTCGACCTAGACTTCCTCCTCCATCACACTGGCCTCACACAAATCTTTCAACTGCTCTTAATACTAGTAAACAAAATTGGATTATGGACTCTGGCGCATCTAATCATATTACCTCTGATCTACAGAACTTGTCCATCCACAACAAATATGGCAAAAATAAAAACATCATGGTCGGTGATGGTAATGGACTTCCCATTACTCATATTGGTTTCACAATGCTTAATTCACATAGCACAACTTTTATACTCGATGATGTTTTGTGTGCACCCCATATCAAACAAAATCTCATTTCTGTTTTTCAATTCTACAAACAAAATAATACCTCAATTCAATTCTTTCCTAACTCCTTTCTTGTCAAGGATTTGAGCATAGGGGCATCCTTGGTCCGAGGCCAGAGTAAGGATAACATTTACGAGTGGTAATCAATTCCACAAATCACCCAGCCCACTGCCTACTCTTCCATTGCAGCTCTAACTGATGTATGGCATCGTTATCTTGGTCATCCCTCATCCTCTATCCAACAAAATTTATTTTCTCATTATTCTCTTCTTACGCTTAAAACCAATAGCATTATAACTCATTATAATGCTTGTTTAAGTAATAAAAATCATAAACTCCCCTTTGGAATATCCTTCATATCCTGCTATAAACCTTTTGAAGTTATTTATATTGATATTTGGGGCCCTGTCCCAATCACTTCTTTTGACAAGTTTAAATTTTATATTATTTTCGTAGACTATTTCACTAAGTACATATGGTTATACCCTCTCTATCATAAATATAAAGTTTCAACAATCTTTACCAACTTTAGAAAGTTGGTCGAGAACTTCTTTCAATCTACAATTGAAATAGTTTACTATGATAGTGGCGGTGAATATCAAGCCCTCACATCCTGCCTCTCTACTTATGGTATACAATACCTTAAGTCACCCTCACATACTCCTCAACTCGTTGGCTCTATTGAACGCAAACATCAATATATAGTTGAAACTAGTCTCACACTCCTACATCAAGTCTTCATACCAATAACTTTTTGGACTGCAGCTTTTCAAGTTGTCATCTACCTTATTAATCATATGCTCACTCTAGTCCTCTAAGTCACCATTTGAAAACTATTTCACAAATCCTCAAACCTTCAAAAACTCAAAGTGTTTTGGTTGTTTATATTATCTATGGCTCCGTCCTTATGCCTTACATAAGATAACATCAAAATCTAAGCCTTACGTTTTCATTGGATACTCTCTTGAACATAATGTCTTTGGATGCTACGAACCTCAATCTCAAAAAGTCTTTACATCCTGTCATGTTATTTTTGTAGAGACTACCTTTCCATTTCAAAACCCTGAGTCTCTTGTTGTGCAACCTACTCCAACAAATATACATCACTAGAGTATCCCATCGATCTCGTCAACCAAGTCTCCCACAACACCATCCAGTCCTTCTCCTCAGGATCCACACTCTCTTCTTCTCCTGATTCAACAGATCCTCACCTCCTCCATTACTCCTCTCCCTTCTTTACAAGGTTCCCCTACAATTGAAGTAATGCCCTCGGAATCAATCACTATCACTATTACTTCACTATCACTACTACTAAAGTAATACCCTCGGAGTAATGCTCTCCATTACTCCATTACTCCTCTCCCTTCTTTACAAGGTTCCCCTACTACAAGGTTCTCCCACACAATCACTATTTTTATCCTCTCTTGGGACCAATGACACTGAAGGACTTTAGTATCTTTAAACCTTGACTTGACCCTGGACATCCAATGACAACATGCTCCAAAAATAGTATCTTTAAACCATGATAAGTCTTTAACCTACATGCTATCACAAAATCCTTGTCAGAGACCAATGAACCTACTACAATTACTCAAGCCTAAAAATCTTCTTATTGGTGTAAAGCCATATGTGAAGAATATAATACCCTCCTCCATAATTCTACATGGACCCTTGTACCCTCTCATCCCACACAAAAAATCATCGAATGTAAGTGGGTCTTTCGAATTAAGCGGAACCCAGATAGATCCATTATCAGATATAAAGCGTGTCTAGTGGCCAAAGGGTTTCATCAACATCCTGATGTTGACTTCATAGAGACATTTAGTCCTGTTGTTAAACCCACAATAATCTAACTTATTCTGAGTTTAACCATCTCAAAAGGCTGGTATTTACGATAACTCGATGTTAATAATGTCTTTTTACAAATGACCCTAACTGACGATGTCTTCATACAGCAACCTCTTGGCTTCATCCACCCTCAATATTCAAGACATATTTGTAAACTACAAAAAGCTATTTATGGATTTCGTCAATCTCCAAGAGCACGGAACTTGGCTCATTTTTGACATCAATTGGCTTTATCAACTCCAAGTCTTATGCCTTACTATTTCTCCGTCACCAAAGTGATAATATAATATTTTTTTGATATATGTGGATGATATTATTATCATAGGCAACAATCCTATGGAAATCAAGGCATTCCTCAAGCATTTAGCAGATTAATTCTCCCTTAAAGATCTAGGAACCTTGAGCTATTTTTTGGGAGTAGAAGCAATATATACATCTTCAGGACTCTTCATATCATAAAAAAAAGTATCTTCAAGATCTATTATCAAAGACGAACATATAAGACGCAAAAGCGATTACAACTCCTTTGTCTATTAGCGAGTCACTCAAACTATGTGATGGAAGCCCTACTATGGACCCAACTCAATACTGACAAGTACTTGGCTCCTTACAATACTTATCTCTCACTCGCCCAGATATCTCATTTATGGCCAATAAATTATCACAATTCTTGCATCGGCCATCTATTATGCATTGATCTGTAGTTAAACGAATCTTGCGATATCTTCACGGGACCCTCAATCATGGCCTCTTTTTTTGCAAATACTCCCCTCTTCATCTCCATGTCTTTGTTGATGCTAATTTGGTAAGAAACTTTGATGACAAAACATTCACGTCAGGGTATATTATCTTTCTTGGAGCTAATACAATCAGTTAGAGTTCTAAGAAGTAAAAGATGGTTGCACGATCTACAATTGGAGCTGAATATCACGCTATTGCAATCATTGCTGCAAAACTCAATTTAGTCACGAATCTACTCAAAGAACTTGACATCAACTCCACCTCTACTCCTACAATATATTGTGATAATGTTGGAGCCACTTACCTATGCGCTAATCTAGTATTCCACTCATGCATGAAACACATAGCTATTGATTTTCACTTCGTGCGAGAACAAGTTGTTAGACATCAACTACATGTTTCTCACGTACATATTATCACGGACAAAACTGTAAACGAGGTGTTTAATATAATGCTCATGTATGTCCGCGTCTTTTGGTTTGTTCATTCTATCACAACATGTAGAGGGATGGTCGAAGGCTTAATAGTCCCAATTTAATTGGGTTTGATGGCCCTTTTAGGCTTGTAAATAAAGGTTGTGTCATGTGGACACTTGTGCAAGATTTTAGTCTGTAGTAGACCATTTTGGAGCCTTTGTAGAGCAACCATTTAGAGCTTGTAAAGTCTGTTTGTAATTTGCATTGGTTATGAAGTGTTTACTAAAATGATTACTTATGGATCCTGAGTGATGCGTTTTCTCTAACTCGTTTCTCTTTTATAAATCCTAAGGGTCTATGGGAGGTTTCGGGGAGATTGACCTTTGCAGACGAACTCGCAAGGGTGCCGCACAAATTAGGTAAAATCAGTTAAGTCTGTGATAATATGGTTGATCAACTAGTAGACTCGCTCACGAAGCCTCTTGCCCATAAACTATTTTCATCGCATTGGTCTAAAATTGACATCCTTGATAGGAGTACCATCTTACAGAAAATATCATCAGAAAATCCTCCCTCCTTACGTGTATAAATAGAGAGCACCATATCAAACATACAAATCTTCTTGATTTCATTGGTTCACGAGGTTACGTGATTCCTTACCATTAAAAAGTTATTTCTGATAGGTTAATTAAAGCAGGAATGAGCATCAACTTCTTAAATTGCAAGATTTTAGATCTTGTAGAAATTACTTAGAAATTAACAAAACCTGCAGACAGAACAAAAGGCGCAATAAATTTATGTCAATTTTTCATGTACACCTAAAAAATGTATCCTCCACTCGACAGTAAAACTAGAGAACACGTAGAATTAAACAGCTAATATCTTTGTTTAAAGCCCAAAGACAGATGCTCTGCTCAAATCAAAACACAGTTAAAGCTTCCCACTTCTAAGAGAATCTGAAACACTCACCAGTGGATGAGTGTGCTGCCCAAAACTCTTCACTGCAACATATTGGAACCAACACTAGCCAAGCAGAGCATGGAACAGACTACCATCATTTGCTGAGACTCAAAATATGAGTCCATCAGTGTTCTTTTCTCAACTCTGCTCTTTTTCAGGTCATTGGAAGATATTGGAACCAGCACTACCCCCAAGGAACAAAACCTTGTCCTCCCAAGACAAGAAGAGTGCCTAGTCTAAATCCTTCCTTTGTTTTGGCGTTGGATGTCAATGGAAGCTTAAACCTGCTCCGAAATAATAATTAAGAAGTGGTTAACCAAAGATAGATGTGGAGGAGGAAAATAGAAAGGAAAGCTAATAAGGAACAAGATAGGAGCCCATTTTTTACTCTTCGTAGATGCGGATGGGAAGATAAAGATGCGATTTTTACGGCGGATTCATGGCAGAACGGGGAGGAAGGGGGTGAAACCGGTCAGTAGTCGAGGTGCGAGACCTTCCCTTCCTCGCCGGGCGTCTTGGTGGTGCGCTCGGTGGCGCGGAGCCAGAAGCAGACGGCGGTGAAGCTGAGCACCAGGCTGAGGAGCCCACTGCCGAGCCCGATCCCGACGATGGCGGGCACCGACAGCCCCCTGCCGCCTCTTTCCGGGGGCAGGGGGTACCCGTACAGTTCCCGGTTGCCGACGAAGGAGCTGGCGTTGAAGCGTGGGACTGCGAGGTCGTCGGAGCGGTTGGCGAACAGAGCGGGGATGGGGCCCTCGAGGCGGTTGTAGGAGACGTCGAAGGCGGAGAGGCGGGCGAGGAGGCCGAGCTGGGCGGGAATGGTGCCGGAGAGGAGGTTGGCGTGGAGGTCGATGAAGTTGAGGTAGGCGCAGAGGGCGAGCTGCGGGGGGATGGTGCCGGAGAGGCGGTTGGCGGAGAGGTTGAGGACGGCAAGGTTGAGGAGGGTGGAGAGCTGCGGGGGGATGGGGCCGGTCAGGGCGTTGGAGGAGAGGTCGAGAGACTGGAGGTTAGTGCAGTTGGCGAGGTAGGGGGAGAGGGAGCCGCCTAGGGTGAGGCCGGGAAGGGCGAGCTTGTAAACGCGCCCGTTG
Organism: Musa acuminata AAA Group; assembly: GCF_036884655.1. Taxonomy (NCBI): domain Eukaryota; kingdom Viridiplantae; phylum Streptophyta; class Magnoliopsida; order Zingiberales; family Musaceae; genus Musa; species Musa acuminata. Next base: position 35,612,220 of record NC_088343.1, on the reverse strand, counting down.
TTGCAGGTGACGCCGTGGAGGTAGGAGGTGAATCCGTTGCAGGATGCCACGAAAGTAGCCGCCGTCCAGTTGCACAGCCTGTTGCCCGGGTCCGTCATCGACCGCCGGAGGTTGGACAGGCAAGCCTCGTCGTTCGGGTCCGATAGCGCGGGCCGTGTTACAAGAGATAGGAGGTGGAGTACGGTGACGACAACCCACAACAGCGGCTGCATCGCCATTATATTGGAGCAGCAGGAGCGGCAGCAGTCTCAGCAGCAGGGAAAGGACGAAGTGGGAAGAATGCTAGGAATATATCATTAACCAAGTTGTTATTTGGATTCGGATCCGGATCTGACCCGGAAACTCAAATCCATTTGTGTTGCTTTACGATCTGTGCACTGGCGTGAGATGTAGTGTCTAACGTACGATTTGATGAGAATAATTGCGTAATTCATGGGGTTAGAATTGAGATTCATTGGAATGTATAAAACATTAGAATCGATCTCAGGAGGATTATTATTTCCTCTGTATTCTGAGAGAATATTTATGTAAGTTAATGCTGATTATAAATAATAACAATCGAACTTTGATTGATAGGTATAGTAGCAGTTTGTACCTTTGAGCGAAGGAATAAATCAACACATATGTAGTCTTTGTTAATATAGTCGTCAAAACCAGATGAACGAAAAGGGTTATGCCTCTTTGATGTTGTTTTTACTTGTGATAGTCTCACAAAAAAACTTGGAGATTCAATGAATTAGTTGGAAGTCATGAGGAAGATACAGTGGAGATTAGTACAGATTATGTGGGAGAGCACACCCATACAGTATCACCAACCATAGAATTGCTGTAGCACAGTGCATGCAGGTATCAGCTTGATTAGACATTGGTGTGATGGACTGTGCTCTTGCACTGCTGAGGATCAATTGTTCCGTGCGAGTAATTTGGTGTCTCAGTGACTTCTCTGTAGTCCTCATTGTGTGTGTGTGTGTGAGAGAGAGAGAAAGAGAGAGAGAGAGAGAGAGATAATACGCAGGATTGTTGGCACCATTTGACCTCAGTTGTGTCTCTCAATGCTAGTGACTCCAACACTCGAGAAAAACATAATAGATGCAAACTGAAGTGACATTGCTGTAGACAATTGCAAAGAGATTAATAAGGGTCACTTTAATATCAATGTTTTCTTTCTCTTTTTCTTCTATTAAGTGCTAACATATGTCAATTGAAGGATTAATCTTAAGGTCTTTATATTGTACGGGTACATAGCTTTTGCTGTTGCTTTTCCATAGGTCAACAACAGAATCAATTTGATAATCTCCAATTAAGCCGCAAGATGATATGATATACAGCATTAGCTCCATGTCTTCTTATTTTAGGTTTAATCAGTAGACTGAGATGTGCACAAGCTCCGAGTAGCTCCCCTTTTCAGGTTATTTATCTGTGGCAGGATTGACGAGGTTATAGCACCTATGGATTCTTTCCTAGACTTCGACAAAGCAAAGGATACTTGTCATTGCCTATGTAGACTCGATCCCTTTCTTTTTTGGTGCTAAGAAGTGGATATTTTCACCTTGTTTCTATTTGAGTTAGAAACAGAAACAAGAGAGCATCCCAACTGAGATTTACACTTGAAATTATACTTGTGATACAAAAACTTGAGCAATCAAAGAGTATTAAGAATCGTTTTCATGTTTTTTCCAGGTGATATGAAGTGAAAATTTGCTTTTGGAGTTGAAAATCATCTCAGAGAATAGAAATATCATTTTTTTGGGCAAGTAAGAAATCAGACATCTGATTTTTCAGGTTTCTCACATGCTACAAACCCTCTTTCAGGCACTGTATATTCCATTTCAACTGTTACAATTAGCTCACACCATCAATTTGACACCAATCAGAAATCAGAAGCAAGTCTCAGCCTTCATGTATCATGTGATGTATTCATCCAGAAAGGGGTGATGAAGAAGGTCAGAACTGGTGACGCTATTCTATATATATGGCATTCTTCATGATCCAAAAGCACATGAAATCTTTCAAAAGATTCTTGAAGCAGGCGCTACATTCTTGTACATCTTAGCTGGAAGGATACCAGTTCTACAGTTCAGTGTACTGATCATAGCTTGACCTTCATGGATTCTATACCATCAGACAGACTTCCATGAGCTGAACTTACCAGTTCAGAATGGATTGATGCCATTGCGCTCTGTGGGAGTCTCATTAGGGATGGAATTCATCGGTAATGTATTCTGGAGATCATTGTGCCATGCAATCGGTAACTGTTGCCAAACATCTAGTCAGCGGAGCGAATGGAAACATAAGCATGCAAGTTCTGCAGAGAAATGAATTCAGATTTACCTGAGACATGTTAGAGATCTGTGAGAAGGAGGCCTGCAGCAGATCCCCTGAACTGGGAGCACTGTAGAACATTTCAGGTTGAGTGATTCTTTGAAATGTCGATCCATATAACTGAGGTTGGAAACTGCTCATTCCTGGACCAATTGCAGGAACAGCCGAACCTCCGTAGCATGAATGGATCTAAAAGGACAGGATGCGACAAACATTAGAAAGAATCTTTCAGACAGATTGCAAGTTTGCGAGCTTCCATGATTCATGTTTCGCTTACATCTCCAGAAAGAATTTGCTCAAGATCAAAGTTCAGTTCTGGATTGACCGCTGCAAGTTTCATCGAGAGGAACTGCGAATTCCAACGAGGTAAAATATATTCAAACAAGGATTAGTAACAGCAGATAGAAGAAAGGAGATGAGTGATTTCCTCTGAATTCAGAGAGCAAAAGCTGAATGATTCAGGAGATACCTCAACCTGGCGTTGCAATGACTGCACGTAGTTGATTATCTCATCAAGCATCATGGCCTTGCCATTTATCTGCAACATCAGAACGAAGCAGTTGACTACAAGTAACATTATAGGAAGAAAGATGGGTGTCTTTCCAAAGAATCAATTACCTTGCTGCATCCTGGAACAAGATCTTGAAGAAGTTTCATTCGTTCACTAATCTTTTCCCTCCTAATCTGCAGATTAAGCAAGTCGAACTAAGAGGAACTGAGAACGACAATGCAGAAACATGTTTCAGAAGAGGAGACCTACTCTTTCTGCAAGGCTGTGACTATTGGTTGCCTGGCCTCGCTTGGCCCTCACATGAATGTAATCATCCTTAGAAGCTGGACTTTGATTGTTGCTGCCTAGTCTCACTTCATTCTTCCGCTTCTTTTCGTCGTTCGCTGTTGGATGCTTGGAAGAAGACTTAAGTGAAACATCATACTGTTCTTCAGCCTTGACATTCTGATAGAATTCAAGAGGGAGATAAGAAGCGGTAAGTAAACTTCGAGAGTTAATATGTAGCCAGTTATATACAGAGAAGAGAAATAGAAATCAGCTTACTTGAGCTCTATCCTCTGGAGATTGGGAAGGTAACGCACCACATTCGGCTTGACCTTTCCTCTTGTTCCCCTTGATGTTAGTCTCGATGCTGTGCTTGGAAATTACAGCTTTATGTGGAGGGAAGGGAGCACTTCCAAGCTGGTATCTTTCAGATAAACAAGAAGCACTCATGCCACCAGCAACCAAACCGTTTGTTTCTTGGTCTTGAGGTAAGCTAATGTTGTAGGAATAATCAAGGGGATCCCAAGTGTTCCTTGAGGACTCTTCGGCAACTCTTGCAGCAGCACTATGAGCCATCAAAGCAGATTTCGTCGATCTTCCAACAACATCCTCAGATTGTTTAGCTGAATACATTAGAGAACAACCGGAATTCTCTCCTGCTGGGGAAGAAACTACTCGATATGAAGACTTCAAGTTCAAGGCAAATACTGTGGGAAACACAAGTAGCTTTTTCTTTAGCTAAAGAGTTGGATGAATGCTGACTGATAATTTCTTGCAGGACTCAACAAGGAACAATTGCCCTTGACAGCTTTACATCAAGAGGTAAAAAAGCAAAAGTAGCTCCTCAGCAGAAGAATCCTAGACACAACAAATAGGAAAGAGGAAGCACATGTCAAGTCATGAAATCTACCATACACCAGCTGGATTACTTAATGGCCATAAGATCACAACATATATTCTATTTCAGTTTGCCACAAGCCAGAAAGCTAAACTTTTATCAGAGTATAAAGGAGACATACAGCAGATTTCTCTGGCCACTAAGTGATCTGTATATTGGTAAGAAAGCAATGCTTCCTCCTTTCTTTCTTTCCTTTTTTTTGTTTGTCTCTCTAATTTCAAGTTCTTCAGCATAATTTCAAGCATTCGTAACCATTTATCATGAATTTTTTAACCAGACAAGCAATCTAAGTTAATACTTCCACTTGAACCAAAAAGTGATTTTTAACTAGGAAAAAAGAAGAGGTCTCTCTAAGGTTTAGAAATGATCATAAGGGAAAACATAATAATGACATGTAGTAAAATTCTCACAACATTTAATGCTTCTTTTTTTCTTTTGGCTCAAGTGAAACACCACTGAGGCATCAACCCCTTTTCCTTTTGAAGAAGACAGACCTGAATAACTAAACTGGATTTGTGAAAGGGACAGTAGCAAATAATTTTGAAACTTACCTGCAACTAGAAAAGGACAGTAGAGGAAGTCTTTGACTATTTCCTACCAAGGGATCTGTATGGAAACAGTCATCAAAGAATCAATTCTGCTGAATTCCTAAAGAAACTATTGTTTGATAGATAGTTATCTCAAAAACTACCAAAATCCTGCAGATGAAAAAGTGAATATGACTGGAAACAGAAGCTTACCTGTATAAGCATCAGAGGAAATGTCTTCGACCACCAAAGAAATGGAAGGTGTGGTCTCTGCCAAAGCTTATGAATACCCCAACCTTTAAATCCTATGACCACATACTTCATCCAGTGGACATCCTAACTAGTTTCAATCCGACTGCCTTATGCTAAGCAAACAAGGCTGGATTTTGCTGTGTGGGTGAGAGACTGGGTGCTCATGAAGATGAAAGGACATGAAGCAGCATAAAACAGGAACTGAGGATAGCTGCAAGTTACCAACAAGCAGGAACAGGGTGAAAAGATAAAAGAGTGGTGCTTGCCACACTCCAGAGAGGTGAAGTGCTTTTGTTAAAGAGGGGAGGTTAACCACTGCCAACTGCTCTCAGTAATTTATGCTTTCCAAAAGCCAAGGTTAAATTAATCCAAGCTGAGGCATCCAAGATTTTATAGCATGCATTAGGTGGTTCGAAAGTGAGACTGTGAGAGAGCTTATCCTACTGTATCTTATTATTATTCTATTGCTTTTCAGGGAGCAAGGTGCTTCTCTTCCACACCAAGCTTTCAAGGAGAAATCTTCTACTGACACACTGCCAACCATTTCTACACTCATTGTTCCAACTGCCAGCCCACATAACCTTTTTCTTCTCTCCTTTTACCTGAAACACATGGAATCTTATGATCTTTTTACCTTCTTGTCTGGAGTCTGGAGGAGTTTGCCTGGAATTGGATGTTGGAACATAGTCAAAGGAAAGATATCAGACAGTCAACCAGATGTACCATCTCAAACCCATGAGCTCTGTTCATATCTCAGCAGTCACACAACACTTGGGAAGTACACAAGATTCATGGATGGCAAAAGTTTGGAATTTGAATGATGACTAGAAACAAAAGAGGCTCAAGGAGTGTGGAGGCATGTCGAGAATGTAAAGAAGCAGATCCAAGAACTCATAAATATTTTGATCATCATTTGTGGCACAAAGGCTTAATGACATGGTTCCTTGGCATGTCAATGGAGAGATCATTATGAAAATGGTTTGGATGATGCGTTCAACTTCGTGATGAAGGACATGCATCATGGCCTGTGTCGGTGCCAGTTTAGTTTTGTCAGGATCAACAGTGCAGCCCTAGAAAATAAATGTTCACGGCACCAAGACAAGTAGAAAAGGCTCACTATAGGAATGCTTGAATGCAGGTAAACAGTTCAGTGTTTATGTCATCTAATCTTGACCGATCAATGCAAGGAAAGGGACTTGACAGTTCTCCCCCAGGTGAACATGTTGGATACTGTGAGCCAACACTATGACAACTTCCAAAGTTCTGAATCACTTGTTTGGGTTGATATATATTTGTCCACCTTTCGAGATGGTTGGATTCCTTTTCAGCTTGAGATCCCTTCCATCCCTGATTATGACAAATAGTTGAGGTCATTTTTCTCATCCCAGACACTTTAATCTGCTCAATTTTGGAATTCATCTGGAAGAGCATCTTCTGAATCACCATTGTTTCTCAAGTCCAACACATCCATATGTATGAACAATGTAATGTGAGACTAAGTTTAACTGCTTCCATCTTGATTTCTAGTACTAGAAAAGTTGGGTAAGAAACAATCTAAATTTTCTCGCTTGGTCCTGTACTCCGGTGATTCCAACTAAAGCTTCTCAAACATCTCAGAATATAGTGACATGAAACTATGAGCTGCACAAACGAGTTGTGGGCTGTGCAAGGAGCCATAATAGCTCTCATATGATCACATTTTGGCTAACAAAACGAAATTTTTATTTAAATGGGAGGGAGATTAATGGGACATGTGGAAGGTTAAGAATTCACCAAAAATCTTAGATTTGTAGGTGTGGAAAGTAGTTGCTTATGCTCCAGGTCCTTTTAATCTTGTGATCTTCTCAAAGAATGCATCTCCTGTTATGTAATATTGCTTGTTGATGTCTCAGAGCTTCCCTCTATGTCTAAACTCAACAGTGATATTGCAGGTGGTGGAATAGTCTTCAAGTATTACCCAAATGAATGCAAATGTTGTCTAAATTCTATAACATAATGCCATCCTTTTTGGTTTGCAGCTGCAGCTCATAATTCTTCCATTTCCAAGTGATCATCAAGTTAGACCTACTTAAAATGATGCATACAACACAGAGGAGTTCACTAGCTACATATCTTTGTGTCAAATGCCTCAATTATTCAAAGCTACTTGTGCATTTAGTGACAATAGAAATATTTTAACTAGGCATTGAAATTTGGAAGATACGACGTATCTTGCACCCAAGATTTTAACATTAGTTTCTCAATTTATAGCTGCCTCTCATAATGAAAAGCATAACCTAAGATATTAGCATATGAATATTTTGGGTTCAAGTGCATGATGAACATGAATATTTGACTGAGAGCTCACCATATTAATTGAAGTGAAGCTTAACATGGTAAATAAGATTGTTCCTTTACGACGCGACGAGAGTGATTACAATTCAACTTACAAATAAATCCTCTCTACTAATTTAATTCAGTGAGATATATATATATATGTCATCTACGTGTAACAAGACACTAAACAAAGATGTGTAACCTCGTAACACCATCTCAGCAACTCCTTTCCTGTCTGCTTGCAGTAAAAGTTGGCAAAGAAGAGAACATCAATCTACTTGACATGTTACTACTGTCCAAGGCAGGCAGCAAGTGTTCGACTTATTGCCTTCAACTCAAAGGCTCGTGTGCCACTATCATGTGTGCGGCAAGCACCCGACACGGATCTGCTGACAACCCTAAAAGACGCGGTCCACGGCCGCAATGATGGGGAGGCAGTGCACCGAGAACACGCACACCAGTAAAGCCTCGCGTGCCTTCTCTCCTGTGAATGGGCGGCATTGGTTTGCATCATAGTCTCTGAGGACCTTTCCCTGTGCCTCGCAATCTTTTTGGTGCAGTGCACTGCCGTTGGGCGAGCATAAACCTTTCTTGAATTAGGCACTGCATTGAGTGCTGTCTCTTGACAGTCACAGAAGGTAGATCGAGTTGCAGAGAGCAATGGCGAGGAGAAATGGGAAGAAGTCTCTGATGCTTCACATACAAAGCTGTCGATCTCTGTCTGAACCATCTCAGATAAGCACAGAACTCCTTAACAAATTGATGGCACAAGAAAGCACAAGCTAGAGTGTTGACTTTGGGACATAAGTCAACTATAATTCTCATCTAAAATCCACTCCCTCTGCTGCCCAACACCAAGCGGCTACTCTCATACATAGCAGAAGGTTTTCTGATATGAAGCATCGACTTAAGGCCTTCCTACATCTATAGATGCATACATAAAAGCTTCTTATGAACTGATCTAAATTATTGCCCTGGTGATACTGTACTGTGCCAAATCCTCTTGCTAAAAATTGATGGCTTGAGACATCATCAAATAAATTTTACACAAACATTAGTCTATAACTCACTTATCAAATATTAAAAATTTAAAATCTAATCTATAAACATACATTTAGTACATTGAAGTATTAATCTAAAAAGTTTGGATTTCATCACTTGTTGACAACAATAAGCAGCTTGAGACCTGCACTGTAGTGGGCCACAGACCTTTTACTTGTTTGGTGAGTGGGCCTATTCCACCCATTTCCTCACCTTGGACCAAAAAAAAATCACCAAACATCTCATTGTTGTCAACATTGTTTTAATAAAAATTTGTTCCACAAATAAGCCTACGTAACAACAATATATTTGAATAAAATCATATTTATAGATCTCTAGTCTTGCAAATGTGGATGTTTGCAACAAAAAAGTACCTTTTTTTTTGGGGTAATCAACAAGTAATTATGGGTTCAATTGTTGATGTTCTTGTGAGATTTGGATCCAAAGTTTACAAGTCTAGTCCACGGAGACCTTCAAACAATATACCATGGACTAGATTGGCTTCATATATTGAGTTTGATGTATTGCATATTTACCAAACCTAAGAACATGTGGCAATGTAGTATTCATCTTTCATATTCCATCTTGCATTCTTATTAATTATCAACATAATCAAGATTTGTACCCTATGCATGTGATCTCAAGTATGCAGTGATCTTGCGGAGCTAAAGTATAAGATGGATTATCCCCTTAGTTTTCTTCAAGCATAACACGTATTAGTAGAAGGGTGGTGGCTAAAGTTCTTCATGGGGAGGTGTAGAGTATAACGAAGGCATCAATCCTTTGGGTCTCTCCCATCCTCACTTGCAAGACTTCCCTCTTATTCTCTTCTTGGGGCCATCATCAACCAATGATGATAGTTTAATGTCTCCTATGAATCTTTTCTTTCTTTAGTCAAATGGCTCCACTTGTTGTTTGAGATTCCAAATTCCAATGGGTTCCCAACATCAAGGGAGTGTTGGGAAGTTTGTTGCAATAGGTGCTTAGATTGAAGAGCCTCTACATACCAAACAAGTTGCAATAATTTATGTATGCCACTGAAAAGGCTACCACTGGTTTTAATAAACATGAGTTAAAAAATGGCTCTCTTCTAATGATTATAATAAATCAGGGATTTTTTGCATTCATCACTCTAAATGTAAGTTTAGCATATGAATCCCTACAAAAAGAAAGAAAAAAAAAAGATGTTTTTTATTAACTAAATATCATTTCATCATTCTATAGAGTTATTTAAATTTTAACTAACATTAATATTTTTAAAGATTGGCAAAATTATAAAAAAATATATATAGAATCTAAAAAAGAGACTAAAACAATAATTAGTAGGCAAGATATAAAGTTTATAATAATTTTTATAATAAATTAGGTGCTAAAGACGATGAAAAAGATATATATCGAGTTACTAAAGCTAGAAAAAAGTATAAAAAATTAGAAATATTATTAAAGATGAAGATCAAAGAATATTTTGTTAATGATACCGAGACTAAGAAGAGATTAAAAAATTATTTTTATAAATTATTTAATAAATATTTCAACTTAGATTTAATGATAAATAATATGATAGATTTAATAAACATAAATTTGTTAATAAATTTAGAGCTAGTGAAGTAAAACATATATTAAGAAGATAAAATTAGCTAAGAGCATGGGGCCTAATTATATCCCTATTAAGGTCTAAAAAAATTTAAAGGATAGAGAAGTAGTTTAGTTAACTAGTTTATTTAACAAAATCATGAAATTCAAAAAAATATTTGATGAATAGAGAAAGAGTTTCTTAGTGTCAATTTATACAAATAAAAATAACATATAAAATTATTCAAATTATAAAGGAATTAAAATAATTAATCATACTATGAAACTTTGGAAAAAAAAAATCAAAAATAGGATAGGGCTTTAAACAAATATATCCGAAGTTTAGTTTAATTTTATGTTTGGAAAATCAACCATTCAAGTTATTTATTTATTCAGATAATTAATAAAAAAGTATAAAGAAAAAAAATTTTGTATATGATTTTTATTGACTTAGAAATAGCCTATTATAGGTTTTAGAGATTTATTATAGTAAACTTTAGAAATAAATGGTATATCTACTAATTATATTGATATTATTAAGTATATATATGATAATGTAACTATTCATATTAAAACTATAGAAAGTGTGTCTAATATATTTCCTATTAGCAGAAAATTACATGAAGGATCGATATCAAGTCCTTACCTTTTTACATTAGCACGAATGAAGTTACTAATTACTTACATGATAGACCTTCATGATATGTATTATTTACTGATGATATTATCTTAGTTATGAAAACTTAAGTAGAATTAATTATAAACTTGAGCTATGGGGGTAAGCTTTAAAATTGAAAATTTTAAATTATGTATAACTAAATTTAAATATATAAAATATAATCTTAATTATTCTAGAAATAGATAGAAGAATATAGTTAAGTAGAATAAATAAGATGTCTCTTTAAATAAAAGCTTTAGGTATCTTCGATTAAGTTTTTAATAAGTTAGAGAGAGGATATTATTTAAAAAGTAAAAATAAGATGGTTAAAATATCAAGGGATATTAGAAGTCTTATGTGATCATTGAATATTCTTTAAGATTAAAAAAATTATAAAATAATTTTAAAACCAATAATACTTTTTGGATCTAAGTGTTGAGTAGTTAAGAAATAATATATATAAAAAATTTATATTATCGGGATTATAATATTAAGATTGATGCGTCGAGTTATTGGAAAAGATAGGAAAAGAAAATACTCTTATTCATGAATTAGGTATCGTTTCAATAGAGGATAAGATAATAAAAAAATATTTAAGATCATATAGATATATACTTAAGAGATCTTTAGATATGATACTGACTTTAATAGAAACTATAAATAAAAATTTAAGTATTATAAACCTAACTAATCATAAGACTTTTTAACATATATTAATGAAAATATTAATATATCTTAATAACAATAAAAGATTCATATAACTAACATCAGATAATTAAGATTTATGATTTTATTATTGTTATTATTGTAATATTTTTTAAAAAATATGATGATAAATTTTTTAAAAAATATTATAATATTTTTTTGTAGTGATTGATAAGTTATTGATATATGTGTGTGTGTATATATATATATATATATATATATATATATATATATATATATATATGTATATATATATATATATGTATATATATATATATATGTATATATATATATATATGTATATATATATATATATGTATATATATATATATATGTATATATATATATATATATGTATATGTATATATGTATATATACATATATATGTATGTATATATATATATATATATACATATATACATATACATATATATGTATACATATATATGTATATATATACATACATATATATATTTTGTATATGTATACATATATACATACATATATACATATATATATATATATATGTATATAAATATATAAAATAAAAAATTAGGGATAATAATCTTAATATCTAGAGAGATGCATGTACTACATTAAAAGTTAGGTATCATTTTAACGTTCCTGTATTTGAATCTTCTTTGTAATGGTTCCAAGAATGCTCTAAAGTGCACAAAGATGTAGGATAGATGTTGACAATTGAGGCCAATTTTAGCTAGAAATTGTAATTTAACAAAATCCAATGTACCCTATTCTTTTATTTAATATAAATAAAAAGCTAAAATTTCGTATATCTAAAGGCCAAGTCCACAAAATATCAATGATATATATAAGATGGCTATGCATGTACTAAAGCTACCATTATTAAAGCATATATAAAAAAGAATACAAGTATAAATAGTACAATAAAGAGATCAAAATTAAAAATATTAATATAACAAAATTTCCATATCTAAACTTAAAAACGGCTTGAGTGACTAAAGCTCATTTGCAACTAAATGCAATTTTTTTTCATTATATTTATCATATATTTTTATCTTGATGATTTAGTGATAAAAGTCAGTTAATTCTGACTTATTAGATCAATCCTTTATATTACATCATATGTACTTGATTTTGAGGACATAAACACTATTATTTTCCATTTATTATCAAGAATTTAATTGCAATAGATTATATCTATAGACTTAAGTCATTTCAATTATGAAATCGGACTCTTTACTTATATAATAATAAGATTATGTATATTCATCATCCTAATGCCTCATGTAGGTAAGCATTATGAATTGACCTACCATATATATATATATATATATCAAAATAAATATCATAATTGTTTTAAGGAATAAAAATATATATTAAACTATAGAGTTATATATAGCAACCATAAAGATCATTTTAGGACTGAGTTCCTCAATATGGCTTTTGTAGGTGTGCTTTGTCGAACCCTAGAGAGAAAGCTGAGGTTTTGTTTTAATGTCCCACCATATGGCACAACTCCCCGTGCTTCTTCCCTGTCTTCGATTCCACCATCTACCCTACTTTAATCATTGAGCCACAAGCCACCCACAAAGGACATCATTAGCCCTATCAAACTAGTTCTTGTAGGATGTGTATGTCCCCTTGATCATTGATGATTACTGGAACACAAGCAACGATTTCTTTCCCATATTAAGTTTGATATCTATGTAAATTATGTACACATTAATCATAAATAGCTATGGGTAGAATGGCCCAATTTGAACCTGGGTAACTATATAGATTTCGATGTATCGAGCGTGCTAAGATAATTTATATTTTAAATTATATACTAGATCAATTTTGATCGTGCGATGGTGTCGAAATAGAGTTCATCATTTAAATAAAATAGACATAAAAAGAACTTTAAATTTATTGGTTGGTGCGTAACCTAAAAGATAGGGAGGGATATGGTTGGATTTCCTTGTGCAAGTAGAATAAAATATGATACAAATTTTGATGTATACATGTCAGTCATGCATCCCATAGTTATAGTGTAATAGGCGAGGTGGGAAACGGGGCAAATTGGAAGGAGACTCATTTGGACTCCTCCATTGTGTCGGCATTGAGGAAGCGGATTTATAGCTTTACTGAGCATTTATTCATTTGCATATATATATATATATTTGAGCTTTTATGAGAAACTCCTTTGGTATTTATATGTGTATATTTTGATCCATATAATATATGAAAAATCATTTAGAAATTCAGAATTCTAGGATGATAATAAACTTAGGCTTGGGTTGGTAGAAGAAAGAAGAAAGGAGTATCTAGTTGTTTACGAAAATAATTTTGCTAGAATTACTTGAAAATAGGGTGCGCATGGAATCACAAATAGGATACAACTCCTTATCAAGCAAGTAAATATTTCCAGTAATAGGGGAGATTAAAAATAGAATATAATAGAATAAAGTACAGCCTTTTTTTGGTACAATAGTGTGGACCAGATCTAGTCGTTGACACGTCCTTGTCATGCCCTCGGTGTTGGATTCTGCCGAAGGATATGATCACCACGATGACTTCGTCTCTCTCTCTCTCTCTCTCTCTCTCTCTCTCTCTCTCAATTCGTGTGGGGTCGATGTAACAATGGGCTGCACATGACTTGATGGACCATTAGTGGGCCCATTCATGGAGACTTCAAAATGAACACGAGACACAGAGAGAGAGAGAGAGAGAGAGAGAGAGAGAGGAGAAGGTTTTGTTATACCACCAGCCTCCTATTTTGTCTGTGTGTTATTTGAGAGATCTCTTTCATATCACTATATATATGAGACGAAATAACAAACAACCTTTAAAATGGTTTAAGTTTAATGATGATGATTTTTGGAATCATAGTAGGAGAAAGGGTGTAGGTATTGTGATTAGAGATAATACTGCTAAGTTCTGTATGTACTATGAGACAGTTGCTGTTGCAAATGATCTGTAAGACTATGATAGATGAAGTAGTTCAAAAGATCCTAATTGAATCATATTGGAAGGTCCTATGTCACTTGCTAGTAAACAAAAATGATCCTCCTTACATAATTTGGAATGTAATTAAGGATATTATCTTTTTCACTTAGTCATTTTGGGAAATATAAATCTTCTTCATGTATTTAACTGATTGGCTCAGTATGTCATATTCTTATAAGTTTAATTAGATCAAAAAAAAAAAAGGAAAAGAAAATGGATATGTCAAAGAGATTTATTGCTTCCCAAACAAAACCTCTTACATCTATATATAAATGTTGGCTCATCAACAATTATGCATGGCATTACCCATATAATCAATCCTTTAGCATAAAAATACAACTCAGAGCTATCAAATTAATTCCCATCTTAAGGCCTATTTGTGCAACAATGATTAAAGCTGGTAGACTCAGAACTGAACTGCTCTTCTCCAAAGTCTTTTACAGCAATGAGTGATGAAGATTCAAAGTGCAGTACTCCTCCCCAGTAGACCAACAACTGAATCACTGAACTCCAAACTTTGTGCAGCAATAAGTAATGCAAATTCTAAGTGCAGCACCAGCAGGCATGCGGTCCAAAAACTGTCACTAAACTGCGAACTCCTCTCATTCCAGTGAGCTTCAATCAAGTTGAGAGACTGTTGATGCATATGCTTCGACACGCAGCTCTCAACCATCCTGGTCCAACCCTAACCCTAAACCTCTGTTGCTTGCCAACTTGCTGCTGCAAAAAGTTCCACAAAAGGATCATCATGCTCTTGTTGCATATCTGAAATTGTGTAAACATCTATCCACCTTCTTTTTTATCTTTCAGAACTCATTGTACTCACAAAGTGAAAGGCAGCACATAAAGAATGACCTCCTTGTACTTGTGCAGGAAGAGAGAGAAGTGATGACCAGTATGTAAATGGTTGCAGGGGGACAAAAAGTATACAAGGTTAATAAAAGCCTCCCCCCAACTTTAATCCTTAACCCTGATTCAAGTTGGGGGGAGGGTTGGGTTATCTTTTGCCATTAGTTTGGCCCAGGATGCCAAAAGCGTGCTTAAGACAAACCTCAACCAGGGTTAGACCGAGAGTAAACAAAACCAAATTGAGTGTAGAGACATGTGAGGGAAGAGCTGGACTTTGGACTGGTTGTTGATCAATGGTCACCTTCACTACTGTAGTTACACTTGCTGCTGCTCCACATGACAAGCTTGTCATGGGACCACTCACTCCTATTTCTATGGGCTTTGTGGGATCTTCCTTCCCTTCTGTGGCTGAGACTGAGAGATACAAATATTGAGATCTTTGCGGTGTTCCCTTCCTTGTGAAGGACACTGCCTGTGTGTAGTTGGGGTGCACTTCCATGTTCTCCTTTTTTTTTTTTCTGGTCTAATGAGGGCCCAAGGCTTATATTTAGTGCTCAATGCAATATAATCTTTGTTCATAATACCAACTGATGCAAGTGAGCTCATAAAAAGGGAAATCTAAAACTATGTGAATGTACCTTAGGAAAGACCAATGGTTTCTTCTTAATAATTTTCAACAAAAAGAAGAACAAAAAACTAGATGTCATCTCTTAAGCGCATGTTAGAAAATATTCATGTATTAGGTGATGATTAAAAATAATACTAAAAAAACATCATATAGTGTAATAATATATTGCGTTAGATCCATAACCTAATAGAGCATGTGATTTTTTTGGTTTTGGGATGTGATAACAAGTGTTAATGCACATCACTTGCCAGTTGAGCTTGTAAGCATGGATGGAGTCTTACCAGTTGAGCTTGTAAGTATGGATGGAGTCTCCTAAGGAGGAAGAAAACAAAAGTAGGAGACTTGTACAAGGAAGCAAAAGGCAAGTGGCATGGTACTATTTCCCTAAGCAATAAAAACATAGAAGAGAACCTACCAAGTGGAGAGTGAAGTTCCCATAACCACCATGTTGAGGCCACTCTATAGACATACAAGGCCAAAATTTCTAATGAACTCAAAAACTAAAATATTATTTAATGATCAGCTTAGGAAACAGAAGATAATATTTATAAACTAAAATATTACATAATGTTGAGATTAGCACTATTGCTTTTGTCTTTCAAGACAACCATTTTATAAACTGAAGTACCTTATTATTTACACATCTACTAATTAGTGAGATAAGATTCTGCCTTTTATTTATTGAGTCCCTATTTATTTTCTCTTGAGACTGCTCAAACTTCAAAGACAGTAGAAATGCAAAGAACATCTCTATGTACAGAGAGAAAGAGAGAGATTTCTTCTTTTTCTGTAGAAGCCAAAGCCAAAGCCAAAATTTCTTCTTTTTTTTTTTGTGTTCTTGGAATTGTCCAAGGAGAGCATTTAATAATACATGTACCAACACACTTTCTCTCTCATCCACCAGAATGATTTGTTCTTACTCACTGCCCCTGCTCCCCGAAAAGAAGAAAACCAACCCGGATTTGGAGCTCAAATACAAGCCAAACACTTCACCTTAAAATTGCTTCCTTTCCTGCTCCCACTCTTCTCCTTCCCCTCCATGTCACTACTTCCCTTTCATGTTCTCCTTCCTGCACCCACCTCTGCCCTCCTTGCATCCGTTCCCTTGTAGCGGAGTCGAGAGTGGTTGAGGAGATGGACTTTGGTGGGGTGGTGGATATGGATATGCTAGTGGCTGCGTCGTCTGATGCTGGTGGTGTCTACTCATCTTCCATGACCTCCTCCGACACTGAACTCAGCAGGCAAAGAGTGCTCTCGGGATCTTCTTTACAGAAGAATGAGACCTCACCAGAAGCCGAGGACCATGACATGAGATGCCTCAAGCTGGCTCGAACCGACCCTAAGGTGGCATCGACTGCAAAGGTGGCTCCTTTCCTCGTCCCCAGCTACCCCTACCTCTTCCCTGATGGGGCGCAAATGCTCAGTTTCTCCTCAACATTCAAGCAAGAAGCAATGGGGCTGAGCCTGGATGGGACGTTGCCTTACCAACACCACCGGTCGGCGCCCACTTCAACACCCTCTTGTCTCAGGAATGCAGGTAACTTGCATTAAATATACGCCTATATTTAGGTGTTCTGGGGCTTGTGTAGGCGAGCTGGGGCTTTTGGTGGTCTGATTGGGCTTTGGAATAGGTTTCCATTCAAGCACAAGAAAGCGGTTGTTTGGTTAGTGGTCTCTTTGATTCCAGTGCTGATTGCAAGAGGGTCTTTTCATGGCAATCTTTGAATCCTTAGCCCTGATTCCGTCTTGAAAAAAAGCAAGCTTTTCTCTTTTCCCTCGGGTTGGGTATTGTCTTCAAACTTCTGGATTTGGCCAGAAAGATTCTACATTTCTTCTAGCGAAAGAAGGGGGAAAAGTGTGTTAAGTATTAATGAGAAGGGGAAAGAGCAAATGCGAGAACCTTGGTGGATTCTGTTCTTAAATCTTGTTAACCAATGTTATTTCTCCGAAGAAGGATCATGAGCAAGAGGTGGAAAAGTGGGGAAAAAGGAACAATTTTGACGGTTGATGTTCTTCCTTAATGTTGCAGACAAGTAATGCCTGCTGCGAGTTGTGGCACTTCCGCCAGTTACCCTTCGAGGGCTTTGTTCCTATTTGTTCATTTTGCACCTTCATCTGATGTGGTTTGGTTTGAGCACCTGCTTGTCTTTTCGTTACATTTCTGCTTATCTTTATTTATGCTGTTTTCAGGCTTGTGTTCAGGGAGCTTTGATGTGAACATGAATGAAGTTTTGGCGAGGGTGAGGTGGCCATTCACTCCAACGCAGTGGCTGGAGCTCGAACGCCAGGCTTTGATCTACAAACACATTGTTGCAAATGTGGCCATACCACCCAGCCTGTTCATCCCTTTTAGAACAAGTCTCAGCACTTTTGGGTTTTCTTCCCTTCCAGTTGGATCCTTTGGCTCAAGCACATGTAAGGCTTTCCACGCTCAAGACAAAATATGCATAGAAAATAAGCATAAGAGGAACCAATGTGTCATTACCTAATCAGCTACTCTCATAGGTGTTTAATTTGTTCTTTTGACTTGAGAGGTTACGCTTCTTTTCATTTTATCGCAATAAAAAATGGAATATTCTTTTACATTGTGAAGTTGTCAACCATCAGAAAGACTTTGTTTGGTAGAAAGCGAATTTAAGATGCTTATTCTAGAAAACTGTGTTTTTTACCTTATATTAGTCGTTCTTCTTATTAGATAGTTGTCAAAATGATCTCAAAAGTAACCTTGAGCTATACCTTCTCTTCTTCCTTTTCCTCGCAAATCTGTTCTTTTCTATTTTTTACTTTCACAAATTTTTTTGGTAGGATTCATGCATATTGTTATATGTTCTGCTACAACATGACAACTTCTGTTGGTTTTTGGTCAGGAAGTTTTGATTTCACACAATGACCAGCTCTAATGGTGTTGTATTGTATTTGGTTATTTCTTTCTTTTACTTTTATTGCTTCAGCAGTTGGATGGGGGTTGTACCATCAAGGATACTCGGGAAATGATGATCCAGAACCCGGTAGATGCCGTCGAACTGATGGGAAAAAATGGCGATGCTCAAGGGAAGCTGTTGCTGACCAGAAGTACTGTGAGCGGCACATCAATCGGGGCCGCCATCGTTCAAGAAAGCATGTGGAAGGCCGCACTAGCCATGCCATGAAAGCAATACCTGCCTTAGCACCTTCACCATCTGTTTCTGCTAATCAAAGTGGTGGAATATCCGGTAAACTCGCCACTTCACAGCATCAAACTGAAAGTCTGCAAACAAACATGACCAATTGCTGCCCTGCACAGTTTGACAGGTAAATAAGATGACACAAAACCATTTATATTTCAATTGGCATTGATAAATTCTTGAAACCTAGATGATCGATATCCTTTTTCATGCATTTGATAGCCCCTAGTGTTATGGAGTACATTTTCATTATGTACAAACTTGGACAGGCCATTTAAATTAATGTTTTAGGCAACAACATTACTGTTTTGCTACAATTTTTTTAATATTTCTCAGTTTTCTAATTGCTAATATCCTCCAGATATTTGATATTATCATGAAAAGTTCGCAAAGTTTAGAGAGTGCTATGTATATGGTTGATTTCAAATCTTAACATTAATGATCATGGCTTGCTGCATAAGTTGATTCTTCTTTTCAATTTAGCCAATTAGCCCATTCAATAATTTTAACGAATCAACTGAGTGCAGTAATGTATTGGATATAAGGGCTTTTATAGCCCAGTGTAATGGTGCCAATGGTCTCAACCTTATCTTGATAAGCACATAAAGAGAATAGGAGAAGTAAGAAGCTCTGTCTGGAGATGGGGAAGGCAGGAAAGACTTTAATGTTGTGTAGAATGGGTGGCCTAACTGGATGGGTGAACACTAGGGATTTGCATGGTGGAGGCAGTGTTGAGGGGAAGAAAGTGATGGCTGCAAAAGGTATAAAGAAATATTAAGGGCAGGATGAAGAAGAAAAAAAATAAATGTTTTTTATACTGTTGCTAAAACCATCTGTGCTGAATCACCACCACCAATGGACTAAGGACTAAAGCTGACAAATGATCTAATGTCCAGGGGATAAGGTAAAAAAAAAAAAAGATTTTATGTGCTCATCATGATAACATTCAGGGATCATTGATTTCATCAAACATAAAATTGAAGTTACATGCACGAGAATCTAACAAGTAAAATGCAGTGACATTTTTATTACCTTTACATGTATAAATTTATTAGACCCTGTGGAGGCCTGTTTCCCTGAGCTTTGCTTTTGTAAGGGCTGCTATGGATAAATGGTTGTTAATAAATTATATACATCTCATGATTTTGGACCTTTTATTTATCATATAACTTAATCTTCTGTATGTTTCTGTCATGAAATAATAAAAGGCAAGTTCCCATAATTAAATAGGTTTTTCAGTGATTATGTATTTTCATCTAACTCGTTCCCTGCAAATTACCATTATTATGATAGCCTATTCGACGCTTGCAATTATATATATATATATATATATATTCATATAAATAATCAAATAACATCTTGTTGCATGCATAACGTAGAGCTTTATGTACCAGTCACTAAGGTAGCAACCGTTTTGCTTTTTCATATTACATCTTGAAAAACTCTGTATTTTAATTTCTTAAAAAATGTATTTTCATAATATTGAATAATACAGTATGTTCCATAGCAATGCATTTGTCTTAGTATCTTATTAATATTTGGCTTGGGTACGTGTCTTGATGGTGTCAAAGAGGATAACAGTCAGGAAATCATGCTTGGAACATCTCATCAACAGAAATTCCATATGCAGGTACCTGAGATAAGTTTCCTGGATGTATCAATTTATTATAGCATTATCATGTGATGCAATATATTTTCATGGAATCACATGATTTTGTTTACCATGTTCTGTCCTCATTCCTTGATGCGCATATTACATGCACTGTATCTTTGATGTTTACCATACTATACCTTCCTTTCAAGGAATGTATGATTTAGTATATTTAGATCCATTTTAGACTAATTTTGCAATAGAGAGTTGGCTTAAGGATGGACAAGAGCATGACAGTTGAAGTGGAGGATCTTAACATTTAGACTTCCATTGTGTTAGGTCCTTTGTTTCAAATTTTCGCTATATTACATCGGCAGCAGTATATGCAGTCCAAGTTACTTCTGAACATGTTCATTTGAACCATTTTTTCCTTCTGATTTCTAATTGGTGATTACTTTCCATTGGCAGCATCACAATGAGCAATGGAAATGTAAATGGACGTACACAGAATTCCAAAGACCTTTCCATGCTAGATTCTTTTAATTCAAGAAGCATGAGTAACTTATTTCCAGTATCAGAAGAACATGATCCCTTTAAAGGATCCTCATCTGAAACAGAACTTGGGCACATTTCCATGGATTCCCTTTTGAAACCTCAGAGCAGTTCCTTCTCTGATAATATCAGCTATATCACCATCCCAATGCTCAACAACCAGCAGACCGAAACCCATCCCCTTCGACCCTTCACTGATGACTGGCCCAGGAACCAGTCTGATCATTCAAATATCTCGCGGTCTGAGGTAGAAGAAATGCAATCTCTCTATCTCAATCCCTATGGCTTGCTCTGAGTTTGCGTCCTCTTCTCCTCCACATGAAATCTTTTAAGTTCTCCCTATAAATCACTGCAGGAATATGATACAATTGATGTGGGTCTAGGAGCAGCTGCACCAAGTGAAGCAAGCAATTATCAGCCAGGTTGGTTGCCAATCTCCTGGGAGTCTTCCATGGCTGGACCTCTAGGAGAGGTCCTAAACAATAACACTAGCAATGTGGATGACCAATGCAGAAACCTGCTGTCATCATCTGTAAATTTCTTGACTGATAGCTGTGGTTTGCACACTTGGTTGGAGTCCTCTCCAACCGGCATCCTACAGAAAACTTCATTTTGTTCAGTGTCGAGCAGCACCAGGAGTAGCCCCAGGGTGGAGAACCACAAGTCTCATGAAAGCAATGGCAGCATGTGTGATGATATTTTTGGCTCAACCAAGGTAGATCTCCCTACCATCCCCTCATAGCATGCTTTGGTCCGCAAATGATATGAGAAGACAGCAAATGATATGAGAAAAAGCCTAGCAAATAACACGACAGTGAGGAATGCAAAACCAATGCACTTTTCTTTTCTAGTGATCATTATATGTTCTTTCTATTGTGTAATATTCACTCTATCAACAATACATTCTGGATGGCTTCAACTAATGGTTTTTTTTTCAGAGAGAGAGAGAGAGAGAGATTTGAAAGTGATCGTGTTTTAGATCTGTAATGTGAAAGTTGTGAGAGGCTGAATATGAAACCTTGTCTTGCTCAGATGTTCTACTGTGTTTTAGATCTTATGTTGATGATTCAAACAACAAGCATTAAGATTTGCTGTCATAAGTGGAATGAATATCTGACTCTTGGTCATCTCAGCAGTGATGCTGTTCATGTACAGGAATTCACAGCATCTTCCTACAGGCATGTGGAACTCTTACCAATGAGTTAGGATTTGTTTCTGCACCCTGACAGCCCAACAGCAGGATCTCCTGCCTCTGCTTTTGGTGCTGCCTTAGCAATCTTCTGCTTGAAAAAGTACTGCTATGCATTGGTTCAACTGCTACAGAATCATAAAAGTGCATCTTGAACAGTTGTGAAGATGGAGGAATGAGGAATCCCTCCTCTCAGTAGACGCCCTTTGTGATGATTTCTTCTACAGTGGACAACTGTGAAGTGGTAGTGCCTTTACTGTGGAGGAGCAGCTAAAGCTCTTGCAGATGATGATGCCAAATCCACAAGCAATAAATGGCAACAAAAGATGCTTCAACTGTGTATATGTCCTCTCTTGTCTCTTGCATGCTGCATGTACATGCTGCTGGAAATGTGACACAACAGTCCCAAATTTGATATAGAAAAGAAAAGGCTAAGTAATTAGCCACAATAGCATCAAATCTCAATACATTTGTGAAGAGTTTGAGGAATTTGTGTCCTTTTTTCTTGATTGCTTCTCATCATGTTCTTCTATTTTCATTCTATTAAATAGCTGATAGAGTTTAGTGTTAGGATCAAGAGCACTAAGAGGGGGGTTGAATTAGTGCAGCGAAAAACTTTCGACGATTAAAACTGTGTTCGTACGTTGAAATCCGATTCTGACATAAAAGTCATTTCGTGCAGATAATAACTTTGAAAGCTTACGGAAATATATTTAAAGTAAAGTAAGGAAGACAGTTTGCAGTTAAGATAAATAGTACAAAGGAAATGCAAACCAGATTTTAGAGTGGTTCGGTCAAACGTGACCTACATCCACTTTCGGCTTTCTCCTCCGACGAGGTCACCGGCGTCTACTAGAGGCCTTCCTTCAATAGGCGAAGGCCAACCACCCTTTTACAGTTTCACTCATTTTGACGGGCTTAGGAGACAACCCTTATAGAATTTCTCTCCTCTCTTGAAAGCTCAAAACTTGGAAGAAAAAAGGGAGGAGAACTTCTAACCTTTACAACACTTTTGAGCTCTAAAAATCACAGAGTAAGATTAGATTTTCGGTGCCCTTTCATGCAGGAAAGGGTGGGGTATATATAGGCCCCAAACTAGTTTGAATTTGGAGCTCAAAAATGTCACCTCCCGGATTTTCGGGGTCCTGGCGGTACTATCGCCAGACTGGGCGGTACGATCGCCTGACAAAGCTCGGAGACCGAGCTCGGGCGGTGCCACCGCCTGACAGGGGCGGTTGCACCGCCTAGTCTCGCTCGGAGACTGAGCCCAAGCGGTGCCACCGCCTGACTGGAGCGGTTGCACTGCCCAGCTTTCCTGGGAGACCATCTCCTGGGCGGTGCCACCGCCTAGCAGGAATTCTGGTTCGAATGGGTTGATCCATTTGGCTCAATTTGGGTCTATCAAGGGCCCAATTGCCCCCAGATTAAGTTAATGGGATCACCTCCCATTCCTAACTTAATCTACATGCTAACTATGATATTTCTTAAGACATTTACTACAACTTGCTCCGGTGCGTCAATCGCTTCTTCTAGCGAGCTTTCGACGAACATCCGACGAACCTTCAGCGATGCTCCGGCGGACTTCCGGCAAACTCCTGGACTTGCGACGATCCACTTGGCGTGTTCCGACGAGCTTCTTTGGTAAGCTCTTGGACTTCTTGGATTTGTTCCCGTAGAACCTTCGACGACCGTCCGGACTTCCGTCGAACTCTCGAACCCCCAACGTGATCATAGTCTTGACTCCGATGCAACTCCTGCTACATGTCTAACTTCCATCGTAATTAATCCTGCACATGTAAAATAAAACTTTGATCGAGACTATTAATCCTAAGTAATTAACCAAGTCGTACGGCATGTCATTGGTCCCTCGACGCTTCGTCCGATTATTGGGCGCATCGTCCTCTCTTGCGACCTATTACCCAATCGGTCAGTTGACTACGCAACTTCGATATCCTTGGCACAATACTCGCTCTTCTTGGCCCGATGCCCGAGTCTATGGCCCGAAGCCTTCTGTCGATACGTCGACCGATCCACCGGCTCGACGTCCAATCTTCTGACATGTTCCTCCGGTACAACATGATTTTTCCTGCTTTAATTGTCTCATCCTGATCGAAACATCCTGCATCACTCAAAATGCAGATTAAAACATAAACACATATCAAGTGGTTTCATCATCAAAATACGAGATTCAACAATCTCCCCCTTTTTGATGATGACAACCAATTGATGACGGAGTTAAACTTAACTCCCGAAGTTTAAACAAACTCCCCCTATCAATATGCCATAGAACCTTGAATTCAAACTGAATTCAAGTCATTGTAATATTCATCATGAATACTTACAACACGTCATCATGAACTTATGCATAACATCATACTTCTCCCCCTTTGTCATCAACAAAAAGGAGAAGTCCAACTATTCTTGTGTTTATAGTATTAATTCAACTTATTGCATGAAAAACATAATATCAAGTTTTATCATCATGCAATTTTGAAGCTAGAAAATTTAGCAAGTGTTACATCATGCTTAGAACATTCAAGCTATCAAGTTTTAGATATGCATGTTTTACAACATACAAGATAGCATTTTTGGTAATGTTCAAGATAGCAAGTTCTACATCATGCAAGCTAGCAATGTTACAACATTTTAGAACATGCAAGCTAGCAATTTAGAGATGTTCAAGAAAGCAACTCTTGCTTCTTGAAATATGCAAGTTTTACAATATACAAGCTAGCAAATTCAAAGATATGCAAGTTGGTATATTTGCTTTTCTTGAGATAGCCACGATAGCACATTTTTGCATTTTCTTGAGATTTCAAGCTAACAATTCCCAGTGATGTTCAAGATAGCAATTTCTTCTCTTTTGAGAAGTGTAATTTTTGCTTTCTTCTTGAATTGTGCAAGCTAGCTATCTCCCCCTTAGTCATTGTCTAAAAGAAGGGAAGACCCTTTCTAGAGAAGGGAAGACCCTTTATGTCAATTTCTAAATCATGTCAAAGGTGAGTAATCATTCTTATTTCAAAATTCCATAATTGAGATAAACCTTGAATTCAAATTAAGGTAATTTTAATCATGATTCACATCATATGCAATACATCACATACATCATAATAAAAACCATAAGTATTGCGTGCATCATTTTAGCAACAAATCGTAGTATTTCATCACATGGCAAGATATCAGCAAGTAAAATTACAATGCAAGTTCTTGATATCTTAACATGATGCAAACATGGCACATGGAAATCATAGCATTTCGATCATCAATTTACCATATATTTTGATGCAAGCTTCTTTTGATATCTTAACATAATTCAAATTCAAATATGACACAAAGCATGACAAGAGCAATTATATTGTAAGTTTTCTAAATTTTGTATTTTTTGCTTCTCTCGAGACAACAATTCTTTGCTTCTCTTTAGATTGCAAGATTTGCAATTCATTGGTTGTGTACATGATAGCAAGTTCTTTCAATGAAATTATCGAGCTAGCAAAATTTTCTTCCTTTGAAATATGCAGGCTAGTAAATTAACTCCCCCTTTATCATTATCGAAAAGAAGGGAGAAATCAATGGCTAAAAAATTTAATTATTATACAAGCCATATTACAAAATCATGTCATGATATCAAGAAAATTCAAGGACATGATTCATTCGACAAATCTTTTTAATAGAGTAAAAGAATTATACAACCAAGGATCATGATTAAAATATATCAATATCATAGATCAAGTCATGATTCGTGATTCATCATAAAGCAAATTAATTTTCAGTCATCACATAAGGCATTTAAAGAATTTTTGAAACATAGGAGAATGATTAATTTAAGCATACAATGTTTCAATCAAATTTAAGTCATGAATACCAATACTTTCATATTGTGAGTATCAATTCATGAATTCCAAAAGATATTATTTGTGATTCCAATTTTGCAAGATCAAGATTATGATTTAGATAAAACTCATTCAAATCAAATCGTTAACTTGAAACTCATAATCAAGTCATCAAAATCAATTTCGAGATTCACAAAATCAAGTCATCAAAATCATTAATTTCAATCAGATGAGAAAAACATTTTTTAAGTGATTCTTTTTCATCTAAGCATGCCTTAGTCTTTTTATGCCAAATCAAGATAAGCATGAAAGTTCAAGATGTAAAGACAAAATCTCATAAAATAACTCATCAAGCAAGATTTTAAACATCTATTTTCAAGCCATATAAAGAGTAAGTCAAGGATTCAATTATCTCATGTCATGAATTCCAATAGGCATCTCAAAATATCAACATCACATTAAAAAGATATTTCAAAAAGATATATCGATAAGTGATTCATTTGTATCATTTCATTCATTCGGAAGATTCTCCTCTTTAGTAAATATATCTAGGAGAACAAAATGAATTAAGGGAGATATAACATATTGAAGCATTGAACATGATTCATATTTAAAATGTGTCTCATGTCATAAGTATGAATCAAGCATTTGTAAAATCCGAAATCATCCTCAAAGTCACATTCAATAAATTCATACATGACAAGCATAGATTTATTGAAAAGTTGATAAGATAAAGGATCACATTTCGATTTTATAAATTTCTATTCATGTGATTTGCTTCTTATAAGCATGCCTTTACCTTTAATAAAACAAGTGTCAACATTTAAGACGGAAAGGTAAATTTCATAAAACAAATCATCAAGCATGATTTCATGATAACATCATTTTAATATCTTGATATTCATCATCAAGTATGATTTCAAAAGTATGTTCAAAAGAAATCATTAAGACCAAATGCATGATACACTCATTTATTTTCAAAATATTCATCATGTTTATTTTCATGAGATTCACAAGATTGGTAAAATAAATTCATTAATCTCAATAGGATAGAAAATTTATTTCCATTTCATACAATTGATTTCATGTGAGGGTATTTAAGTCTTTTATGAAAACATGTATCATCATTTAAAATCGAAACATAAGTTTCGTCATGAAACCGTCAAGACCAAACACATCATGATATCACATCTATCATCAAAAGACTATCAAGAAATTCATACATAGATGTACATGCACTATGTCATCTTAATATGTCATGAGAATGTCATATTAATTCATCATAAAAACTATTAAACCAAAAACATGTTAATCTAAAATAAGAGTTTTCAAATCAACATTTACTTCAAAAACTCATGCATGACATAAAATCATCAAGATACACATGCATGGATTAATCTTAAGCATTATCACATATCATATAATTATTATCCCTAATGTTGCATACATCATTCAACATTTTAAAACATAACATGCATGAAACCTTAGCAATATACTTTTTAGATCAAATTTTTAATTTTTCAAAGATGCTAAAAAGAAAAACATGATATAATTTTTTAAAAACAATTTTTTTATTTCCTATTCCTACTATCTAAATTAAGCACTCATTAAGGACTTCAAGTAATTTCAAAATAATTCAAGAGAGTTGAGTTACTTACCTTGTAGTCGAAGCTCGTTAAAGCTCAATTCGTCGTTTCACCTTTGGAAGTTCTTGATTCATCCTTGGTTGCCTTCCTCTTCTTTAGCCTCTTCCTCCGTTCAAGTTCATTATTTATTTTAGATTTTTGTTTAATAAACTTACTAAGATTTAGTGTTCGAAGTTCAAGTTCATCATTGTCCTCATCACTTGAGTCATCGCTCAAGTGGTATTCATTTGTCCGGAGTTCCAAATCCTTCCTATTCTTTGGAAGGTGGTTCAAGTGCTCCTCGGGTTCAAAATGTTCCAAAAGTGTCATTTCATAGGTCATTAATGACCCGATTAATTCTTCTAATGGAAAATCATTTAAATTTTTTATCTCTTGTATTGCGGTTATTTTAGGATCTCACCCTTTTGGAAGAGATCTTAAGATCTTGCTTACGAGATCAAAATTTAAAAAAAAATTACCAAGAACTCTTAGATTATTGACGACATCCGTGAAACGGGTGTACATGTCGCCTATAGTCTCGCTTGGTTGCATTCGAAAAAGCTCAAAATCATGCAATAAAATGTTAACTTTTGAGTTTTTGACTCTACTAGTTCCCTCGTGCATGATTTCAAGTGTTCGCTAAATATCAAAAGCTGTTTTACACATAGAAACCCGATTAAACTTGTTTTTGTCTAAGGCGCAAAACAAGGCATTCATAGCCTTTGCATTTAAAGAAAAATATTTCTTCTCCAAATCCGACCATTCGTTCATCGGTTTAGAGGGAAGTTGAAAACCGTTTTCAACAATATTCCATAAATCCAAATTCATAGAAATCAAGAAAACTCTCATTCTAGTTTTCCAATAAGTGTAGTCTAATCCGTTAAACAACAGTGGACGAACAACTGATAAGCCCTCTTAAAAGCCATGAAGAGCCATTTCTCTCGGGTGTAAATCTAAAATGAGAAATACCGGGCTCTGATACCAATTGTTAGGATCAAGAGTACTAAGAGGGGGGGGGGTTGAATTAGTGTAGCGGAAAACTTTCGACGATTAAAATTGCGTTCGTACGTTGAAATCCGATTCCGACGTAAAAGTCATTTCATACAGATAATAACTTTCAAAGCTTACGGAAACATATTTAAAGTAAAGTAAGAAAGACAGTTTGCAGTTAAGATAAATAACACGAAGGAAATGCAAACCAGATTTTAGAGTGGTTCGATCAAACGTGACCTACATCCACTTTCGGCTTCCTCCTCCGACGAGGTCACCGGCGTCTACTAGAGGCTTTCCTTCAATAGGCGAAGGCCAACCACCCTTTTATAGTTTCACTCCTTTTGACGGGCTTAGGAGACAACCCTTACAGAATTTCTCTCCTCTCTTGAAAGCTCAAAACTTGGAAGAAAAGAGGGAGGAGAACTTCTAGCCTTTATAAAACTTTTGAGCTCTAAAAATCACAGAGTAAGATTGGATTTTTGGTGCCCTTTTATGCAGAAAAGGGTGGGGTATATATAGGCCCCAAACTAGTTTGAATTTGGAGCTCAAAAATGTCACCTCTAGGATTTCCGGGGTCCTGGCGGCACTACCGCCAGACTGGGCAGTACGATCGCCTGACAAAGCTCGGAGACCGAGCTCGGGCAATGCCACCGCCTGACAAGGGCGGTTGCACCGCCCAGTCTCGCTCGGAGACTGAGCCCAAGCGGTGCCACCGCCTGACTAGGGCGGTTGCACTGCCCAACTTTCCTAGGAGACCATCTCCTGGGCGGTGCCACCGCCTAGCAGGAATTCTGGTCCCAATGGGTTGATCCATTCGGCCTAATTTGGGTCTATCAAGGGCCCAATTACCCCATGATTATGTTAATGGGATCACCTCCCATTCCTAACTTAATCTACATGCTAATTACGATATTTCTTAAGACATTTACTACAACTTGCTCCGGTGCGTCAATCACTTCTTCCGGCGATCTTCCGGCAAACATCCGACGAACCTTCAGCGATGCTCCGACGGACTTCCGGCAAACTCCTGGACTTGCGATGATACACTTGGCGAGTTCCGACGAGCTTCTTTGGCAAGCTCCTGGACTTCTTGGATTTGTTCCCGCAGAATCTCCGACGACCGTCGAACTCTCGAACCCCCAACGTGATCATAGTCTTGACTCTGGCACAACTCCTACTGCATGTCTTACTTCCATTGTAGTTAATCCTGCACATGTAAAACAAAACTTCGATCATGACAATTAATCCTAAACAATTAACCAAGTTGTCCGGCATGTCATTGGTCCCTCAACGCTTAGTCCGATTATTTGGCGCATCGTCCTCTCCTGTGGCCTATTGCCCAATCGGCCAATTGACTCCGCAACTCCGATATCCTTGGCATAATACTCGCTCTTCTTAGCCCGATGCCCAAGCCCACGGCCCGAAGCCTTCTGTCGATACGTCGATCGATCCACCGGCCCGACATCCAATCTTCTAATATGTTCTTTCGGCATAACATGATTTTTCCTACTTTAATTATCTCATCCTGATCGAAGCATCCTGCGTCACTCAAAACGTAGATTAAAACATAAACACATATCCAAGTTGTTTCATCATCAAAATACGATATTCAACATTTAGTCTATCCAATTTTAATATCTTCAGAAAGCTGGAGATTGTGTGATCCTCAACAAATTGTCTCACTGTTAACCGACAAAGTTATTTGCACAAATTACTTTAAAATTTCAGGTTACTGGGATTGTGTATAATTAGAACAAGTGAAACAAAGATGTTCAAATCTTACATATATGCAAGCCTATTTCAAATCTTGTGATATTTTTATTGTAATAAATAAAATTTTGATATTTATATTATTACCATCCTTGAGAGAGCACACTTTAAAATTGTGTCTGAAGAATTACCAGTGAAAATGGAGTGAATACTAAGTTTATTTAACTTTAAATCTCTACTTTGTTATCAAACTCCTCAAAATATTGGTGTTTGTGGTACATTAATACATCTTTTAATGCATAATATTTGTGCCTATGCTCCTCCATTCCATCTCTCTTGAGTGGATTTGTAGTAATCTTGCTATCAAAAGGTAAACAAGACACTTACAACCCTAAATACATTTCACAAATATTTATTGGGATCTCGATATTTAGAGACACTAAACAATAGACTGAGAAGAAAACAAAGCTCATAATAACAATCTTTTATTAGTTTATTCATCCAAAATTAGCAATTCGACCAGGAGAACTTTAGTTATTATGAGAGAAAATTCATACAAAACTAGATTTTAACCAATGTTAGGTTGATCACTCATGGCAATAGTATAGAAGAACATGACCATACCATAGGATGATTTGAGGGGTAAATGGCATGTAGATTACACAAATCATTAAGAGTAGTTGTCCGAAGATATGTAAGGGGCATGACACCAAATTAAAGTGCAAGGCCATCAATTCATGTATACCATATTTTTGAAGGTAATGGTGCAATATCAAATTTTTAGTGGTACAAGTGCATATGCAAAAAAAAAGCCAAAATAAATAAAACATTAGTTCAGATTGCAAATATATCCTCCAAAATTATTCATTTTTGTATTTATTATCCTAAATTTAGGTTTAACAGATAAACACAAACATATACATATAATAATTAAAATTTTAAATGACATCAATAACTTTTGTAAAAATTCAATATAATTATGTTTATTGTAGGGATATTTTAGGTATTCACATATATTTCTTATCCAAAATATAACTAATGTTGAAAAGTTAGAATTGCTAACTTAAGCTTTCCTAAATGGATGTTAATAGGACAAATATACATGAAGGATCTTAATATTTAATGAGATATATGGTGGCATCAGGGTTATATTCTGGATCAAAGTTTACATAAACCAGGTTTTGGTGAGGTTGAGATTTGGAAATGTGATTACATTCTTATCAAAGACTCATTACACAGCATATGGCAAAGTGTTATCTTAAGCAGCAGTTCTCATGCTTGCTGACACAAAAACTCCCAAGTCTTGACTTGGGAATTGCAGCTGAAGGAAAAAAGGACAATCTCCAATCTTGATCAGTGGTAGTTGACACAGATTTTAGTTGCTACTTAGCCTGCAACCACTGCTGGCTTGTTTGGTATCAGTATATGCCATGAATACTTCGAATGATTGGCTTCAAACTTTTACACTGCATAAGGAAGATGCACTTGTTCAGACAACACAATGCAATGAGATGTCAATCTTTATCATCTTGTGCCAACTCCATGCTTCTCCACACCATACATTATGCTTTATTCATTCAACTTTGTCTTCATTAACCTACCTGAAGAGCTCAAATGTCAGCTCCCCTTAACACACAAACTACATTTTGGTAGGAAGCTTTGTCCTCTTGGAGGGAGACATTCTGAAGTCTGAGGTGTTATTTTACTACTTAGAACATGTTTGTCCTGCTCAAGATGTGACAAAGGTTCTAATCCATCTCATTATTTTCCCAATGGTTGCTAGAACTGCTGTACTTGTCCATTAACTATAGTGGTTGATCTCTGAAACATAAAGAATAATCAATGTATCGGGTGGCTGATTTTGACCCAATGATCACTTTGGCTTCAGATTGAATTCTTGGCATTCTACCAAGGAAACTTGGTTTAGTTCCTACTCATTCTGTCAATCTTATGACAAGTATGATAAATGGCATGTGATACATACCATGTGAATTGAATTTAAATCTATGTCATGAGCATTAATGCATATCCATTCTTTGTTTCTTCTGTGTTCAAAAAAGAAGCAGGATGTGATGAACTGAAAACTTAATTTGTTCTTCGCAATGGTGGTTGAGACTTCAATGATGGGCAGAGAGACAAGCTAATAGACATCTGACCTTCTACCTAATTTTCTGAAGTATAATGTCATAGCTTTGTTGTAAGACAATGATGTCAAAGCCAGAGAGTGAAACCTTCTGAAACTACTCAGTAGCTGCATTGGTATACTGCTAATCAACATCTTTAGAATGTACAACGAGAGCCTAACATCTCTGAGATTACATCTTCTCTGATACCCTCAAAAATGGCTTCTTCTATCTGAACTGCAATCTCTCTAACCTGAGGCTGGAATTCATGCCATTCCCTCTTGGAGTTGGAGATGTCTGAGAATGTCAGCTGGCTGATGCTAGTACGAACTCCTCTCTGCCTCTGCCATGAAGAGGTCTCATCGTCGCGGATCACAGTTTCAAAAATCTCATGGCCTGAACTTTCATGAGAATCCTTCGTGCTTTTGTCTTCCTGTTCACGGTCCAAGTGAAGCTTCTCTGGTAGATCAAGCTGCTTCTTTGATGTACCAAACTGGTTGAGAGCAGGAGGAGTAACGCAAGAGAGCTCAAGTAGCTCCTTGAAGAGGTGCAGTGTTGATGTATCCTCTTCTGTATCTGTGATGATGAGTTAGATGAGATACTGGCAAATCTGAAAGAGCTTACAAAGCTTTAGAACTCACTGGTAGGATGAACTGGAGAGCCTTCGTAAGAGTGCAGCTCGAGAACCGACACAGGGCTGAGCTGCTTTGGATCATCCACCTGATGGGATTTCCATGGGATCTCTCCTCCATCGCTGCATCTGGAAGACAAAGACAAGACCTCGTCGGCCTCAGACAAATGAAGGACCTTCTTGTCCCGGCCCAAGAAGGCCTGCCTGACGACCCTCCCGCTGAGAAACTTGGCGAGCATGCACCTCAGCAGCTGACATCTCCTCCTCCTCCAGCAACTCCTCCTGAAACCATGGCTTGCGATCCGCTGCACCCTCTTGAATGCGTCGTTGATGGGCCAGCACAGGCTGGTGGCCGGGGAAGCGAGGAGCTTGTCTGAGTACCCTTTCTCCAGGAGGTAAACATCCAACAAGAAGGGCTCTTGTTGCTCCTGCAGCAGCTCGGAGAGCCGCCTTTCCCGGCCAGGTGATGATAAGTTGGGAAGACAGGCAGCCATTAGACTTCCAGCTCGTAGATGAGAGAGAGACGAGGAAGAGAGATTTCAAAAGGGGAGGTGATGATTGGTGTGCAGGTGGTATAAATGGAGAGTGGGAAGGGGAGGTGGGAGGGTTAAATATGCATTCCCCGTGATGCTGCGCTCCCCCGAGGGCAGGCAAGGAGAGGAATTAATGGTGGTGGTGGGAGCTGAAACAGAGGAGGATCCATGGCGAGCTTGGAATTTTGTGGGGGATTGGTGGGGGTGGCATGAAGAGCCTTGTCATGCAGCCATACCCACACCACCTTGTAAGCTCTTCTGAGCACCCACCAACCCCACATCAAATCATGAGGTGAACACCACTTTGTGCTCAATCTCCTGTTGCAAAGTCGAATGTTTGCTGGAGAGGGAGACATTTCATTGATGCCATTATCTATTGCATGCATGATCATTTTTTTTACCGAAGAAGGAAGATGTAAAATTCTTCTCCTATTAGTGATAACTTAAAAAACTTTTGAAAATCTATAGTAATCTAATCAGATTCTTTAACAAAGTAGGTGTTTGATTAAAAATATTTATGTATTATTCATTCTTATCTTCCATCTACACTATATAATTAGGTTTCATTCACAAAATAAATATAAATCTTATATATTTGATTAAGTTTTTGAAATTCGATAACTCAATCAAATTCTTTACGATGGTCCTATAATAGGTTATGAGTTTCGATTTTATATCTATCTTTTTCTAGTATTTAATTAAAAATATTCATCGAGTTTATTTGATCCTATACCGAAGGTGTATTTTGTCTATACATCAAATCTAAATAGAGTTGCATGTTAGAGAGAATATTAAGTTTTATAAATATATTTATTTATTTTTCGAACAGCTTAAACTTTTATGAGTATTGTTACTCAATTCAAAATATTTATCATAAGAATTTAAAAAGGAAAATAGGATTTGCATAAATTGGCCTCTGATAGCCTTCAAAAAATTTACATTAGTTGTCAACTCCATCCTGTTACATCTGGTTTTACTCATCACTAAGATATATAAACTGCAGAAAATCCATGGAAAAAATTTCAGATGTGTTCTATTTCTGCTCATATTTAACCAAAACATCCTTATGCTTGACATGCAATAGTGCCTGGATATGTCTCTCTTGATTCTCCTCATATCTAAGCTGATTCAGCTCAGATTTCTTGGTGTGCATATGTTCTGAGAACACTACAAACTTTGTCACCTAACAGAGGAGGCCATGTGACCATGAACAGAGAGGACTGAGCAAATGGACAAACCCTATGTTACTCAGTGTTGGGATTTGGGGGAGAGATGGGGATTTGTTTTGGCAGCTGCTCTCATTCAACTCTCTAATCAGCAGCCATGTGTTGATGAGCAGGAATCACTCTTGTATGCCTCAGTCACAGTGGACAGAGAGCCTCCTGCCTGAGTACTTTTAATCTGCTCCTTCCTCTGGGGACTGCAGGACCTGAACAACATTGTACTCCACAGACCTCCATGTCCATAGGGTTGATCTTGCAATGCTTCAAATTGTGGTGACACAACTCCAGCAAAGAGAGTTGATGAAGAAGGAAACAGAGACCATGATCATGTCTCTGATCACAAGGAAATATTTGTAAACATATTTGTCGGAACAGAAATTAAAATATGCAGATTTCAATTAAGAAAATTAATCAATATTAAAATAGCATAATACTAAGGAAAGTCTATGAAAAACATCTGGAGGTGCCTAGACATTGTTTTAAGACAAAAATCTTGTTATTATGCACCAGAATTATTCGATATTTTATTGATATTACCATCGCGTACTAATTTGATTTAACATCTTCTAGTAAATCGAATAATAAAATACAAATAATTTAAAAATAAAAAATGAGAAGGAGGATTGTTCAAGATTCTATTTGTAAACCTCAAATTATGCAAAGGTTACAATTAATTATCCAAAGGGACACACATTTTCATTGAGGTAGTTATTATAATATCATAAAAAAAAAATTTGAAGTTAGAAAAAGAAAACCTTTAACAATGTTTGGGTACAAGAGACATGAAAAAGGAAAACAATGGAGATCAATATATTTGAACAGATCAAACCAAACACAGGAAAGCTGGTATTGCTATTGAGCTACAGCAGCAATTGTGGCAGTATCATACACAGACAGTAACAGGACTGTCAACCACATCACCTGGAAATAAAGACAGAAGCTGCTCTTTCATCAACCTGCATCTCCTGTGCAAGAAGTACGGTGAGACTTGGTCAGCTCCTGCAAATAACCCCAGTATCAGAAGTCTTATTGTTCTCTCTTTTCACACCACCAACATGTTTTAGTATCAGAAATCTTATTTGTGTCTCTCTTTTCACACCACCAACATGAAGCCATGGACCAAAAGCTGGAGCTTTTTTTATTTTGGCTGGTACTGATAACCCTCTACTTCAACCACCACAACATATAATTATGAGATGTAGTAGGACTAAGTATATAATTATAACCTAATTAAATAAAATATAAATGGGGACTTCTCAAGACATCATTGGAAAAGTGTATTTGATTTGAAATTATCTTCTAACCCTATAAATAGACGATGGATTCATGATATATATATGTGGAGAAAATTATAATTATATGAGAAATTTCTATTAAAAATTATTTATAATCTTCTATGACATACTGCCACCACCACCTCTTTCTTTCTTCATCTTCTTTTATCAATAATATCTATCATGTGATTAGGAATTTATTCATTCATGTTTTTTATTGGGTATGTATTGATTTATATACGACTTGACATATGGATCATCCACTTTTAGATGTTCTAAACATAATATAATGGTCTGAAGACTCATCTATTTTTTATTTTTAATCTTAAGAATAAAAAATTTTAAAACTCCTAATATATGCATTCTTTCGCTACTCACTCGTGTCTTTATCTATTGTTGTCCACATCTATAATTATCGCCATCGACAAAAACTACTTGTGACTACCCTTATTAGATGTTATCAACAACTATCGCCATTAGGCCCTATCGATCCGTACTCTTTTTATCATCATCCTTCTCCAACATCATTATACCCTCCTCTTTGTCTCTTCTTTGCTATTGTACTATCTCCTCTTCCTTCATCGTCATCATCTTCTCTTCTCTTCTTCTTACCTCTTCTTCCTCTCTCTTCTTGTTGGGATCAAAACTAAATAATAACATTAAATATTAATTAATAAAATAAAAAAATAATAAGTTCAGGAATCACTTGAAATCATATTTGACGTCTCATGGAATCCATCCCTTCTTACAGGTTCATGGATAAATCTATTTCTTGAGGATGACACTGGAATTCCTCCTTTGTGAGCACAATCATAAAAAGATTAATACAATATCAAGAACATAAAGATAAGCGGAAAATTCAAAGAACATATATGAAAAAGTAAGGAAAAGATTTTTTTTTTTTCGTCTCAAACCAAGTTATCGATCTTCTTGAGAAAAATCTACAACTACTAGGATAATAATGATCATATAATGAATATGTGTAATCATAGCCAATAAATACTATTAGAACATCAAATAAATAAATAAATAATACCAAACACCAATAAATAATTAATAAAATAAATAAAATAAGAAAAAAAATAAGATTTTTATTTCTTTAAATATAAAATATCTAACGATCCCTCACAAATCTCAAAATTTTTTAGTTAACAAAATCATTAAGACGTAAAACATTTATTGAAATAAGCTACTTGATACTTCTACAAAGCAAACAAAGTGAACAAGGTCTTGAACTATAGTTTTTTTATTCAAATTTCAACTACCATACACAACATTGAAATCTACCCCATAGTGTTGCATTCCATGTACTATACCTTGATTATTTATCAGAGTATTTAGGGATTATCCGAATCTCTAGCCGTAGTCATATGCGGTTACTCATATACGAGTTCCAACTAAAAATGTGTATAGAGTTATATCTCACGAAAATTATCGTTTTAAGTCGCTTTCAAAGTTATATTATTTTTATGCCTCTATATAGGAGCAATAAGTTATCACTATAAAGATAGGAGTTGTAGTTAAACTCCATTTATGCACAAATATATTTTTAATTTTTAATTTTTTCCTTAGCCAATTAATCGACCTGTTATTATCAAATTAAACACCATTGGAAGGCTTTTTATAGACAATAATCCTTTCATTTATACTTTTATAAAAGCTATCATAATATATTATATAGTTATATCAATTTTATATAATGCATGTAAATGCGAATACTCATCCATAAATAACTGACGCACATCATCAAATATCAATCAATAAGCAAGTCAGTATATAAATAATTATACGTATTAAATAAATTCATAAATATAAATATGATATTGGTGTACGGAAATTTAAAATGCCCCCACATTTATAAAACAATTCAGCATATAAAAAATGTAACATACTGCATGATATATTTTATTAATATGCATAACATTATTTCATTTATGCATCTACATAAGGTAAAGGTAAATGAAAACGCTTAAGCGTTTGGAATTATGTGGGGAGGGAGATTTCTTTGGACTTTCTAATTGCATCAACCACTTATATATTATGAACTAACGTACGTCGTCATTATGCAAATGTGGTGCAATATAGCCCTTAGTTACTTATTGTTTCTTCTCTTTTGATAGATACCACCATCACCACGTAAAACAGGTAGAATTTGAAGGCAATGAAAGAATGACCAATTAATTACACATAGACTCTATCTATCTTAAATCATCAGCACTCATCATGACACTGTGATCAATTGCTTAATGTGTTAGCTTTCTCGATTTGCTTAGCCTTTGGTGCTTGCATGGCAGTAATAAGACACTATGTAATGTTTTTTCCTTTTTAAAAATAGATCTGTTGTCTTAGAGATGCCAGGAGAAATCAATTAGTTGTGATGACATATGTGCAAAACATACTTACAAAACATATATGGTAGAATATTAATTTTTTTATGTCATAACTCTTACCTGTCTTGCTTTTGGAATCAATTATTAGTTTTGCTCTTAAAATAAATTGACCATTTTGATCAACATTAAAGAGACTGTTGTAATATGTTATTCTTGAAATAAAAATATATCTCCAAGATACAGCCATGAAGCATTAGATACTGTAATGTTTGTTCTACAATTTATAATATGACTTTAGTTAAACTCCATTTACAATATACCATATGTAACATCTGTCATAGGAACAAGTTAGTGTAGACAACAAAACAAAAATTATGGTAGAATGATTTCTATGCATCCTACATCAAACAATGGCTAATCTTGACAGGACACAGCATTAATATTTGCCAAAGCCACCGCATGTAACAACCAAGGTAAAATTAACACACAACATAGTGAACTAATTGAAGTATACAATAGTACAAGTGATTTTACATCATATTGCTAACATCATTTATTAGCAAAGAAAATATATCTAATGAGTAATAATACTAAGAACCATCAAATCATAGCCTCATCAGATAGATACAACAACTTCTAAGGTGCTTCTTAGTAGCAAGAAAACATTACTTAGGGTCCAAGAATAATATCACTGCAGCATTGGCTTTCTAATTACTTGTCTTTACAAGTTTAAACCGGAATGCAATCTTATATATGTACCAATTTCATATAACTGCGGTGCTAGGCATAACCAAGCTGAAAGTATCATATATTAATTAGTCAATGAAATTGGTACTTGTTAATAGTCATGGATTGTTAAAGTTATACAATCTCAAGAGAGTAGATAGAGAAAACTATTTATCCAAATAATAATAATATAAATTTCAAAAACTATATTGGAAAAGATTTCCAAGTTCACCTATGACATCAAGTGGCACAATATGAGTCCATGAGTTCATTAATATCTGAGTTGCTAATGCTTGGAGTATCTATCACATTCGAACTTAAAAAATTGGACCTCAGAATATTACTAAATGGTTAAATACTACTGTATGTATATCCACAAGTATACACTATTCAGAACAAGTTTTTGTAAAATGCAGACAACAAAAATGGATCCACCTAACTTTTTGAACAGTGGAAGAATGCTCATGTGATTAATATTATCTATCCCATTAGGATGGCTAAATATATATAGACTCACTTTATTTGCATAACATTTAACAAAACCATGAATTAACTAACCTCATAACAAGTAATGCATCAACCACTAATAATATAAATTGTATAACAAACATGACAGTATCTAATGCTTCATAGATGTGTCTCGGAGATATTTTTATTTGAAGAATAATATATTACAATATTCTCTTTAATGTTGATCAAAATGATTAAATTATTTTAAGAGCAAAACTAATTGATTTAAAAAACAAGACAGGTAAAGAGTTATGGCATAAAATTTTGATATTCTACCATATATGCTTTGAAGTATGGTTTTGCACATATGTCATCATATGTTTAAAGGAAAAGCATTACATAGTGCCTTATTACTGCCATGCAAGCACCACCAAAGGCTAAGCAAATTGACAAAATTAACACATTTCTCAAAATTCTACTTGTTTCATGTGGTGAGCATCAAGAATGCATGAACTTCTTAGAGCATAATTGCACTAAGAACATTGACTTGGAGTAAATCAAACTCACATATTTCCTCTCTTATTACATTAAAGAAGTGAGCATTAATTCCAATATGCCGCCAATATGCTTTGTACAATCATGAAAAGTTAGAATAGAAGCCAAGCCCCACATGAACTGATTTGATTCCCAAACAAAAGGGATGAGCAAAGAACATAGGAAATAATTATCGTGTTTTGGCTAATTAATCGTGTCTTTGTTAACTCCATACATGAAGATAGATGCAGAACTATTTCTTCATCGCAGGTGATGCGTTGCTACGTAGTAATTGCATGCAGTATTTTCTCGATCCAAGCAGACGTAAGCAGCTTCTTGCGGCGTCACACATCGAAAATAAAATAAAAAGGGGAAAGAAAAAAAAAAGAAAGAAAGAATCTTCGGCTATATGTATCTGTTTCGTTATCATGATCGAACTATCCCATGATGTCACCCCACTAAATAAAAAGTTGTATGATGGTTCGCCATGATGATCTGTTGTTCTTAATCTTTGCTTTGATGAGGAATAAAGGGAGGGGGAAAAGGTGGCGAGGCCACTACATTTTGATGACGATCAATAACTCACTTGCAAAACAGCAGTATGTGACCAGATATGCCAAGAATATGCCCCTCTCTCTCTCTCTCTCTCTCTCTCTCTCTCTCTCTCTCACTTAAAAGAACAAAACAATCTTTGATGATTGATTCCTTCCTTGTATATTTTTTTTTCCTCTCTCTCTTTCTCTTTCTCTTTGCCTTTTGGTGTGTCTAACACTAGATATTTCTGCCCTACAGTAGATTTCCATGATTCGGAATAAAAAGATTGTTCTAGTGCAACAGCTGACCACAGTGAAAACATGATGTGTCCAAAAACCACGGTATGATCTTCACGTAGCTTAAGTTTTTAGATGGTAACAATGATCACAATTTATGTTCTGATTACTTTAGTTCTTGATTTTGATGCTCGTACAAGGATACTTCTTCCATCGATTACATTTGAAAATCTACCTTTTGGGCTCTCTTTTAATTTGGTATTTCGAGCACCAATGATTTTGATTCAAGAGGGGAAAGAATAGGAAAGGATTGAGTTTCAATTGGGGCAGACACTAATCCTATGTTATTTAAAAATTAAATAGAGCGTAAATTTAAGTTTCATATATTTAACTCAAAAAGATTAAATATAAATTGAAGTTGTTTGGTTTGGAAAGGGTGAACAATAAGGTTGCTCATCTTATACCCAATCAAAAAGCGAACCGAATAAGCCTTAGTCACGGGTTGAACCCTCAAACCACATGTTTGACAGAAAAAATATTTTAAAATATATTAAACATTTTAGAATTATATATAATTAAAATCTAAAATATTAAAAAAATTTAAAAATATATAGTAAATGACAAAATTGATAACATTAACCAACATTATAAACATAACTATTGATACTAATTACTCTAAACTATATTAGTTTTAATTTGTTTCTCATATCAACCCTAATTTCATTATTGACATAAAAATATCCGCTAAAATAAATAATAAAAAAATTAAGTTAAAGAAATTTGACTAATCTTTTCTTATTTTATAAAATTAGATCAATTTTATATAATTCGATTGGTTCATGCGGGTTATCCAAAAATGATTAATCACTTTTATCCTAGTTTTTCAACGTATGAATCCAATAATTAAATAGGACCAATTAATGGTTTGGTTCCTAATTTTTTAAATCCAATTACTCGGTTTGATTTGGTTCCAGTAACTATACTCATATCAACTGAGACCAGAAAATAACATCTCTATATTTAGAGCTAAAACCACTTAGATGCGCTCTCCCTAAACCTAACCTCGTGAAGGGATATACTTGGC
Organism: Musa acuminata AAA Group; assembly: GCF_036884655.1. Taxonomy (NCBI): domain Eukaryota; kingdom Viridiplantae; phylum Streptophyta; class Magnoliopsida; order Zingiberales; family Musaceae; genus Musa; species Musa acuminata. The sequence continues at coordinate 35,570,375 of NC_088343.1, read as the reverse complement.
TTGCTTATTCCCAATTTTATATATATAGGCTTTGAGTTATTTAAATATAAATAAAATAAAATTCCAAAGAAACTGGAGCCAATTTAAAGTTGTTAATTAGTTATTATTATTATCCATTCCCAAATAACAAAGAGTTCTCGGCGCCCATCCGTTTCCGTGCCGGATCCGTTACCACCAACCGATTCCCCGGTTTCGCAAATAGAAAGAAGGCTTCTACACCATCAGTGACGCCAACATCAGTTCGTTTCCCAGCAGGTATCCCCCGCCGGCCGCAGCGGACGGCAGAGGCAAACGCCGGAGCCACCAGCACAGCACCAAGCGGCGGATCTCCGCCAGCCTCCGTCGGAGCCCAGCGGACTCGGACCGAAGACGCTCGTTGTCGCGGCGGAAAAGGAGGACCGAACGGTTCACACGCCCGAGCCGGCCGGCAACGGCTCGGTTCTGCGCCCTGAGTCGGTCCGCCTCGGACCGGAGACCCTCGAGTTGGCGCCGCCTCCGTATACGGGACCGTCTGGCGGACTCCCGGTTCGAGATGATGCGGAGGCGTCGCCGCTCCTCCTCGACCGAGACCGCCAGCCGGCGGGTCTCCGCGACGTGAACCAGTGGGGTTTTGTTCCCACGGGTGAGCGCCGGCTCGGGCTCGTCGAGGAGAAGGAAGTCGAGATCAAGGAGGACCGGCTCGTGGTCCGACATGGTGGCGCACCGGCGGGCAAAAATAGACCGTGCGGTTCGCCGTCAGCGGGAGGAAAAGGGGGGGGGGGGGGAGGAGAAGAGGCAATGGGGGGAACAGTATTTATACCTGTGACGGGCGGGAGTCAGCCAACGGGAAGAAGATTCATACGTGGCAATGTGCTCATGGACAGTTTTAGTTGGACCTTGGATGGGCCCGGTCTCGTTAAAAAGGCACTATGGATCCAATGTTTGCCGTTCGGAAAGAGAGACAGACGTCGAATCCATCTCTTCCGTTCATGGGTGGGTATTGACGGCGGAGATGAAATTGTTCATTGTTTGTGCGATATGTAAAACACCGGATCCAACGCTGCTATGACGTGATCTTGGGCCATATTAGCTTAATCGCGAAGCAACAAAGCAGGGTTGGGTCGGATTCATGTCAGTTTCCAGTTGGTAAAATTAGACGAATCGGGCCGAATAGGTAGGCTTGCCAAAGGAATACAGAACAAGGCTTCTACTTATAATTTACCCCTCCTTTTGATGAATAAGTTGCATTTTTGTAATCAAATAATCTAGAACTGACTTTAATTTAAATTATGAAAATTCATTGAACCTACAACTAAACTATGTTTAAAAGAAGAAAATTATGTTTTGGTTGGTCCTTACATTCTTTTCATTTCTATGTAACCAGGGGGGAAAGAAGACCCCGTCTTTCTCTTTCTTGTATCTTCCCACTAATTGTTCTATCCTATCCTAATCCAACAAAGAAATCCACACACCTCACAATGGTGGACATTATGTTCTGAAGAGATGGGAGCACAATTCCAAGCATCTTTATTGGCACTAAGGTTAGGGTTTAATTGGAAGCTGGAAAGTGGGGAGACACCCATGTGAATCCAAAAAGCTAGTTCTACCTTAAGCCTCTGAAGAGGCTCCACAGGTGAATGCATCATAAATACAAGGGACTGACTATATCTCAAAAGACAGCTGTATGTTAATTCTATGCATCTTAGAAAGTTCTAGGTTTCCAATATCTTTTAACAATTATCAAAATTATGAAGATTTCAGAATAAGCAGTATAAATGTTCTGAAAGTAATGCCTTCAATGAACTTTACCAAACAAAGACAGAACATATGTATGGCAGACACGACTTAACTTACCTGTTGAATGTTTTATCTCTGCAACCTTTTTAAGACCAACTCATTTCTTCCAAATCAGACTATTGTTAGCCAGAAAGAAAGAACATATATTGAAGTAACGGGTGATCAGAGCTAGTTAGGGCATGTGCCTAGTACTAGATATGTATATATTTGTATGGCATGCAAACATGTAGTATCTGTCTGAAACTTTTCTATGTTTTCCTATTTGACTAAAAGAAGACATATCTAAGCCAGACACCCACAAATTTTGTTTTTTTTATGTCAAAATGATTCAAAGAAATAAAGTACAGAGTTTACCAAGGAGTCCTTGCGGCTTTTCTTGGTGGGCATATTTACAAAATCTGCCTGAGCTGCCTTTGATCCCAAGTCCCATTGAGCACATTAGCTCGAGTGTCTGTTCAAATTAAATAAAGTTGTTAAAACAACAAATCAATAAGATCATGATGAACAACAATTGACTAGCTGGGTGCACAATTGATGTGGCTGTCATGATAGCAGCATATTCCTCTTGGTCATAGTTCCCAGTAGCCCGTCCATTTGCATCAATTCTCCCTCTTTGATGTCACAGTATCATGACTCCAGAAACTGGTCGGAGATTTCTACATGTCCACCGGGGGACTAACCTGGAAGAATCAACAAGTAGAATACCATGAATACTAAAAAATGACTTGAGAAGATAACAAATGTATGTTTCTCAGGATTGTCCCAGCATTCCTATAAATGAGTTGGGGTGAAAATTTTCATACATCAGAATATAGCATCTCAAAAAGATGTCATTATGAGAAAGAGACATACTAGCTATTAATCCCAAACTCATTTGCATAACTACTACAACTAATAACATAAAAAATCAAGCTTCCAAGTGCAGTTAAGGCAAGTTTGACTGTATCTGATCACCGAATATGTCTAGTAAATACTTGTCAGCAGAATCAATCCTTGGACCAAAATGGGAACAGGAACAGAAGTCTACAAAATAATGGCACATAACACAAAAATTCATTTAATTGTTCAACTCAGTGATTTAAGATCTGACATTTGGAAAGCATTTAATCTAGGCATTCAGAAAACTAAGATGCAAAATATTCTATGGCATCAATATTAAACATACTGAAGAAAAGAGTAAAACAACAATGCATCAAAGAGAGTAAAAAAATTACAATTTTCAACAGTCTCATCCTAACAGCCTTCTCTATTGATGCCAAAACAAAAAAGAAAAATAGCATGAAGTATAGCAAGCATGCACCACATGACCGAGAAAACCATATGAGGATAATCAGAAAACTCATTATTATTTTGACTTCATAATATTCTCATCCAGCATTAGAGGTTTAAGCTCTCCATGCATTCCTTTTCCATTTCATAATATCTACTACCTATTCATGTTCACATACAATTCGATCATTGCATGGTATGATGGTATAACCTTCAAACCAAACTATGCTAAAAACCTAATATGATCAGTTTATTCATCAATATCAACAAGAAGGTTTTTGTTGTGTTCTGGATACAGGATGAACTTACCTTGAACAACAAATCATGTGCAATGTATTCCCAAGGCAATGAGATGGACATCAGGCAGCACTTTAGGGGTAGAAGTTCACCATCAGATTGCCTGTTGGGAGATGTAGCAGCATAAGCATGCTTTGCCAACACAGAAGCAGCAGAAGCAGCTCTGTGGACAATAGTTCCTAGGTCGATCCCTGAGCCTTTCCTAGATAAATGAACTGCTGAAGAAAGAGCTGCATTCTGGTGGCTTTGATCTATAATACAGCAAAGTTAATGTTTTAAAAAAATCTGTCGTCACAGGAGAACCACCTTACCTAAGGTCTCTTAGAAGTGTATTAAAACTTCAAACTTTCATCTTTCAAGTGACACATGTTGAAACTATGTTTTCATGCCAATCTTTTTTAATTAGATATTAACTAGATATTTAATTTCTCCTTTTTTTCCCCAAATAACCTTGGAACATGCAAAATTCATAAAAAAATTTCAGAAAGAAAATGTCATGGACCTGCTATTCCAGAAACTGCCACTTCAACCTCCCCACGTCCACCAGGGCCCCGCATGTAAATCTTGTCAGTTTTTGTATGACCATGGCCCATTGACAGAAGGCTCCCAAATCTAGACTTTCCAGCTTCAAAAGTAAAAAAAGAAAATTCATGATGAGAAACTTTTAGCTAGGTAAATATAACTAATCAATTAAGGCATCATACTCAAAACAAGAGGTGGGACAAAAGCAGATCTGTTCAAAGTTTTATGATCAGATTTACCATTTTATTTTCAACTGCTCATGCTTACCATCAATCAGGTGCAAATACTTTTTCCCACTCTAAAACAAGAGAATTGTAGGATAACCAGTGTAACTAAAATAACTTGATAACAGCAAGAAGGATTTTACATAATTCCAACTAAGACAAGCCAATATACATCAAAAGATATCATGGTAAGCAAATAAAAAGATCCAATATTAACATGTGCGCAGACTTACAGGAATCCAACTTAGTTTTATCATCATACAAGTTCATCTAAAGGAGATTTTATATAGAGAAAATTATGAGTGATCATGACCTAATAACTAATCCTTCAACTGATATATGCAAAACACAGAGTAATCTTAGTTTCTGTAGCACATCAACCAATGAAGAGAAATAACTCACAACAATTATTTACAAAGTCAAAGATCTCCAAAAGATACTGGACCCTGATTACATCAAATATAAGTTTGGCAAAACTTTAATTCTAGGATCCGAAGACAAATCGAAGGCAATGCATCAGTACCAGTAGGTACTAATCCATTAAAGTTCTCAATAATTAGAATGCAGTGACTTCTTTGTCAGCAATATAATTCTAATTGCAGTATATGAGGCATATGTCAGGAGACATCTTTGTTGCCTTGCTTGAGGACTATGCAGCCTCCATATGCAGCTAACCAGCATAGGCCTGCCTATATACCCAGTAGCTACGTAAGCAAGTTCAATGTGCTAGAGACAGTCTTGTAAATTGCTCCTGTGATCTTGCTAAACTATTGTGATGACTTTGCATGCATCCTGCTGATGTTGACTGTGCAGTCACATAGGTCGCACAGATAGCAGCATATGCAAAATATGATGTTATTTTCTTGTGTCTCTCTCCTTCTCGTTATACCAAAAATAGAATGTGCAACATCAGATTATTCCTTTTACTCTGCAACCTGCTTACTTTACTGATCAAGAATTGACTCAAATAAGTTAGACATGTGCCAAATAAGACCCTCTAATATACTGCTGCTAGCAAAAAAGATAATGTTCTTTAAATTTTACAATTTGAACATAACAAAATATCCTACTACCAAAATGTCAATACTACCTCCAAGTTCTTAAATTACAAATAGGTCCCCATCCCTCCACCTTTTTCTTTTACACTAACTTGTGAATGCTATTCACCTTAACATTTCCCAGTTGTCATGGCTGTTCCTCTTTTTCTTCTTTGCACCGACTCTAAAACTCCATTCAGACACCAAAAGTCATAGGCAAGGCAATTGCAAGGACTTAAATCTCAGTCCAATACTGGTTTTCATAAGCAATTGGACTGATAGCACACAAATAGCACTGTTGACCTGTATCACTTACTAGAAAAAGATAACAAAATAATAAATACCACAGGCGCTAGGCCACACCTATATGGTTTGGCACTGATCAGGATCAATAAAATACAAGTGTGTATTGATCATTGCAACCACCAGAAAAAATAATAAAAGAATAAATACCGCAAGCACTAGGCCACACCTATATGGTCAGGCAGTGATCATTTATCAGATAAATAAATATGACTCTGTATTAATCATTGCAATTGAATTTTGATTACTTAGATAACTGTATGGACTTTGGAATACATGAAACCGCTTCCACCTTAGTCATGAGGCAGTGTGAAAAACAGTGTTCACATTGCAAAGCTGTTCACATTAATGCACATTTTGAGTTGCAATCAACATTTTTGCAAGAAAGTCAGACTGACAGAATGGCTAATTGGAACTTTTGGGTGCAAATTTGGAGTTCAAGTAGGCTCACTGATGGTGGATTCAAAAGTAGGTAGGGAGTCTGAGACGAGCGGAGTATCTAGGGATTTGAAAGTTTTCGAAGAGGAGTTGAGTTAGGCAATTTGAACATAGGGGTATTTTGGTCATTTGATCTGTAGGTCTTTTAACACAATTTTCAAGTTAGCTGATATTTTGGAAGGAGCAGTTGTAATTCTGTTCAAATATACATCTTAATCAAGTAAATAACAGAAAGGTGCTTCTCGTAACATAACAATAATAGAGGATTTAAAATGTAATTATCTGACAAAGGATATTACCAGAAAGTTTTAAGTGCGAATTTTGATAAGACCAGGCACCTTTTGTGATATCATAATCTTAAAAGGGCTCAAGATACTTTTCCCTAAAACAAATACTTGGAAGGCCATTCAACTTATCTTGAAGTTCAAAATTTCCACACCTTACGTCTATCCATAAACAAGAAACTATGAAATACTCACCATCATATGCTTCTCTAACCATCTGATAGCTGACGAATCCTGAGAAGAGAGTAAGCTGCAATCATAAATAATGCTATTGTCAAAAGTTCACCCATATATTCTTTAAAAACTGCAGGACCAAGGGCAATCAGCATATCAGCTATAATTCATTCAGAAGAAGGAATAGATAACATGACAAAAGAAAATTCTCCATAAAACATCTGTAAACCACAAACTTATAAGGAATTTTCTCCTTCATAAACTACAACAACTTCTGTGAAGTTCTTTATTTCATAATTTTCCATGAAAGTAATATATTATTTTATAACTCATAAGGAATTTTCTCCTTCATAAACTACAACAACTTCCGTGAAGTTCTTCATTTCATAATCATGACCATTAAGTTCATTTTTGTAAATTTATTTTCAATGACAAAAAACTACCCTAAACTATTAGAGGTCAACTCTCAAATTTTACGGTTTGAAATTTTTGCAGAACACTCATTAAAATTCCTTTTACATGGCTCCTCTTATCATTTAAGTGGCTCTGACATTTTGTGGGGGAAAGTGCTGGTCAATCTTACTATTTTAATGATACAAATCTAACAATTTAGTGCTTGACTAGATCCATCTGCTGGTCACATGCAATTATAGTCTCTTTACTGATACTTATCCAGTCTTGATGCCTAAATATGAATGAATAACTTGTCCATCAAATTCCATTAACAATTAATGGTAGTTTATGGCTATTTATTAATAGACACCCTGACCAAAAAATACCCCAATGAGAAGAAACCACACAATTGATGTACATATCTAAATATTTTCTTTAATCAAGCCAATTCATGCCTGCTCATGGAAAGGGTAAATAAAAATAAGAAAACATACATCTATTTGATCATTTTAGCATTAATATATAAAATAAGAAAATGCAAATCTTGGTTTTAGTAATCTGACTGGTAGACTACTGGTACACCAGGTGATAATTTGAACCATAAAAATCTAACTGATAAGATTTTAATGATTGTTTTACAGATATTGCAAAACGTAGACTTTGAATGTTGGTCTCTGGTAGTTCAGCACAGTTTCTTGTCATTGATACTGTTGTGGAAATATGATATAAAAAACTTCACAGAAATTATAGTAGTTTTTGAAGCAGAAAAATCCTTGTAAGTTTGTGGTTCACTTTTCTTGTGAATATCTCATGAAGATCTCAACAATTATAACTAAAGATGTTCCTATTGTTTTAATATTGTAGTAGTAGTTTACCGGGTGATACTATCACCCATAAAAAATAACAAAAAAGTACCATATGACTCAATACTAATTCTTAGACAAACTAGTAATATTAGTCAATATGTAGCATACAAATCCTTATTTAAAATCAATGCAATGAGAAGCACTTTGTAGTTTGTATTTGTAATGTATATTGCAAAGTTGTGCCACAATTCCATCGCTTTCTGATTCTATATGCGACTTGACAACATTAAAAAAGAATCCATGCAATGAGGAGTGCTTTGTAATGAATATTGCTAATATTGTGTCCACAAGCCAGATCTTGTGTTGGTTCCATAAGATGCTATAACAACATTAAAAACCATTCTACTTTTTCCAACCACATGATAGATCAAAGGATCAAAATCTTTATTTTAAATATTTGCAGATTCAAATATGCAGTAAATAAACTTATATAACTGACAGAAAGAATCTTTAATGCTAACTTACTTCAGTTCACGACTAAATAGAAATTTTGAGTGCATCATATGGGGCATGCTCTATTTTGCATCAAAAGAATAAAACAGTGTCCCACCATGCTGAATAATATCATGCCAGTGTTGGCAGTATGCTTATGGACAAACCTAATATTAAACACAGGCACCTTTATGTCATGTGGTCATGCAAATGTTAGTGCCTTGCTGCCATGGTATGGCATGGTCAGCATGCTTCACTCAGAGCATGAAATTCACAAATCAAATTTAAATGAATATCAACAGCAACAATAATGATCACCACATGCAGCCACGAAACACTACATACGGAATGAGGGATACTATATTGCAACAGAATTAGACTATTAAACAACTAAACCTTAGATGGCTTGGCTTCCTCCACATCCTTGTGTACATTTACAGGCCTACTAGAGTTGCACTCTGGGAGATCCTCATCTGTTGGAAAAGCTGGTCCACCATGTGCATTGAGAAGTACACAGTAGCAATGATTTCTTTCGGACAAAACCTAACCAAATCGAATCCAAATCTTTTTCTAAGATCTTTCAAGTAGAGAAAAGGAATGAATAAGAAAAGACAACTGAATCCAAAAACACGATAATATATCTTTAGAAATCCCAATGACAAAGAAGGATAAAGAAATCAGCATCAACACGCATGGCATACCAACTAGTGGTAAAGTAATGAATAATATACAATCATATTAACCAGACAAGATTGAGGCATTTGTGATTGGCACCAAGGAACTCTTTACTGCCTGGATCAGTATGGTATGGGCGATATTTATCAGTCCAGCAGCCGATCGAGACTTGGACAAGCCTTTACCATGTTATTCAAGACTGGTGTAAGGGATTACCACCCAGTACAAGCACGATAACATGGGTCTACACCAGAGTTGAGACGATAAGCCTTCTCAGTTTAGACCAATCCAAAGAGACCCATTGCAGGTTTAAAGCTCCCTCCCTTTCCTTTACTCACAAATCTCTTCTAAATCTCTGTCAACTCTCTTCCAAAATTATTAAAGAACATTAAGGGAGGGCTCTTTGCTCAAGAAGATTGAATTCAAAAACCCAATCTGATTTCTCCTCAAATCAAGGTAAACCAGAACCCAATCTCTAAGCGTATCTCAAGCAATTAGTTAGGATTCATGGGTACTGTTCCATCCTTAGCCTAGATCATTTTTATTTAAATCTAATATTGGGCTTGATTTAAAGGTCTAGATTCTTGTAAATCAGAATGAATCTAGCATTGATCCCTGAGGATCTTGCCTAGATCTGTGCTAATCTACCCAGATCCACGTAAATCGACGGCACTGACTACTAACACACTATTGCATCAGTGTCACATTATTTACCAGTATTAGATCTCATAGTAGCAGTTCTATTCATCGGTCTTATAGATGCACTATATTAATCTCCATTTTCACCATACTGAGGACCCCGATTCACCTATCACTTACTGTGGAAAGAGCAAATATATGTTCAGTTTTATATCTAACTCATTAAACTTCTTTCTGTGTATATGTATTCTTTAAGATACTACTTTCAATCCTATATATATATATTTATGTGTTTCTATATTGTATTTTATTGTAATCTAAATTAAAATCACTTGATCACTATTGTAATTGATCGTATTTGTCAAGAATATATGATAAAAGAAATAAATTAGAGTTTTTATTTTTAAAATTTTGGACCTTTTTCCTGTAACTGCGATACGTACTACAAACCATGTTGGTGTCAACCAATATGTACAAGACCTATACCAATCCAAGTCTTTTTTCTTTTGGTACCATTGTACAAACCAGCATACCATGTGTTGGTATGCTGATTCATACAAGACCTGTAACTGTTTGGGCCTGGACCAGGACCACAAAGTCAATTCCATTGTTGGCACAAACTTTTTCTAGGATGTATAAGAATGAAATTAAATGAAACCTCCTAAAGCCTGACCTTTTGTTCTCATGTGAAAGCAACATGACTCACCAATCTAAAATATATTATGGACATTTTTATTTCCAACATTTTTTACCAATAAACTTCTCCTAAAAATAATTAATAATACCAACAAAAATAAGCCATAATTTCCCAAATATTTGGGGATTTATTGGTGATAAATATACAATGAAGTTCACAAAATGAATAACATCAGTGGTCAAAAGGAAAACCTAGCTTTTTATTAACTTAAATGAATTGACCTCAATGATTGAACAAATAAAATAAATTTGAAATGATAACCAATGTAGCCTTCATAATCTAGTTGAACAAGAATTAAATGTGACAAAATCAGTCGAGAAAATGATAAGCTTCTAGAACTACACATCACCACCATCTTTTTCACAAGGAAACCTATATAAGGACATGGAACTAGTGCTGAAAATTGAATTCATCAGAGCATGACAATGAGCTTAGAATAAAAATAACTGAAATTTTCTCAAAAACAAATTAAGACATATTACCACAGCATCAAAAGTGTCATCAAAATCATCAACTGAAAAACAGATATTTGGGTATGCAGGTAAAGTTTCTGCAGCCTGAAAAAAGAGAGATGGATATTAGAAGAAGAAAGATAGGGACTGAACCTGACAATTATAGGACTAACCTTTTTATGGTCCAACTGAAAATCAACACGGCTTGGCGATGCATAAACAGTCTTTACAACCTGATCCAGTAATTGTATGATTAAGGGGAAAACAAAATATTCAACAGGCAATGGATAACACTCACTTTCAATAAATAAGAAACAATGACAAAAGAAACTCAAAATTGGTATTTGACCCTAGGATGATTGGCCAAGATATGCAAAATATGGTTGAAAGTTGAAAGAACGGCTATAATTAGAGGCCTTTCTATGTTAATATAAATTCTAGTCATTTCCTGAAAAGTTAATGATGTGTTGGATTATCACATACATATGCCTACTGGTTTCATTTTGCATATATATCCCTCTTTAGTCTTATTAGCACATAGACACACAAAGCGTAATAAACTTAAAAAGGATGCAAAGCAAGACACAACTTATTTAACATGATCAACAATAAATGTCCAAGCACCAAAATGAACATTCCTAACCTCTGACATTTGTCCTATGAAAAAGTGGTCATATAAAGTGTGACTAATTAATGTGTGTAAACGAAAATTTATAAAGTGTGTTTAGTTTAGAAAATTTGGTGATGTTCCATAACATGATAGACCAGTTGGCCTCAACACAAATTTATTTAATCTGAACTGTTGTAAGCTTAGGCAATTGAAGCTCAGAATGATTTTAAAGATGCAGAACCATTTTCAACTTCCAATCAGAAAACAAGCCATGTCAAGCCAAACATAAAAATTCAGAAACAAGGGAATAGAAATAAGAAAATTATGAAACAATAATAAAATAATTGAAATTATAATTTGTTAACAAATTGACTTTAGAATTACATTCTAGTTGGACTAGATGGAAGTAAAGAGATTGAAATTCATGACCAAATACATTTTTCCCAAATAAATAATGGTAAGTATTTACAACACATGTAAAACAGTGAATTTCCAGTGCCAAAAAAAGGTAAGGATTTGTTTAAAAAATGAAAATATGCACTAGTCTAACACTTCCATTCTTTGAGAGTATCCACAAGTGTGGTTTAGTGACATTTCCTTTTCATGAATATATCAACAAAATTTGAAAAAGCATGCAATCTTTCTTTCAGAAGACAAAGAATTTATTTGAATAAATCAAGTATTAATTAGTTTGAATAAAAGTTAATCCCAAGATGTTAATCAACTTTTTTGCAGAAAAAAAATCATCAAGTTAAACATATGAGCACGTGTGATAGAGAGAGAGTTCATTGGTATAAATACCTTATATATTGGTGAAAGTGATATGTCCTGCCCACTTTGACGTTGCTCCAGATCTTGTTTACTGACAGTGAATTACCAAATAAAAGCAAAAGACAAGAATCTTCATGAATCTAATATGGTTGAGAAAATAGAATGATTAACATCTAAAAATCCAACTTCAGTTCTTCAGATGTAGTATTAGAATGCATTATTGTCTAATCATTTTCTTGGAGCAATTCCACAACAATCTTTATAGGTTTCCAAGTAAATTCAGTTCTTTAGGATCAGTAAGCATCAGGGTAACTCTGTAAACTGTAAAGTCTTCTCTTTTTACCCTAACTGGGCAATCTCATTCACTACACAACTTGAATCAAAAGATTTGGAGATCAACTTATGACCATCATTTTGCATACGGGTGAAAATATTACATAGCCAATCCAGGTAATTCATATATTCAAAAAACACATTAGAAACCTAAAAGAATGTCCGTATTCTGTTCTTAATTAGGTTGGACACACAAAACAATAGACAAGAGTATTCTGTATCAGGCATGAGCAGTTACAGAATCCCACAAAAATCAACATCAAGAGGACATCAAGCTTTTCTCCGAGTGAAAGACTGTACTTATCCCTAACAACAAGCTACAACTAATAATCCTTAACAACAAGCTACAACAGACTTTTAAGACAAAAGATCAGAGTGAAAGCATACATGTGCTAGGGACACATGAGAGAAGAAAAATGCATATTAAACAAATTAGAGTCTGCATTCACTAAGTGACACTAGAAAATCGAAAAGGCTAATTCATTATTGATTTGATTTCTTATAAAGCAGGTAGAAAGGCTAATAAATCGATGAATATAAGTTCAGACAGTAAACAAATGGGATCATTTACCAATAACAATAAGTTTCTATTGCCACAAGAAAAATACTATCATTTTCAAAAGTAAGTCAAAAGAAAGGTACCTGCAAATTGCAACTGTGACAGTATATGATGTGTGGGCAATCAAATTTAAGTAAAAGGAACGTCTCCAATCCACACATGCAGAATCTTCACCAACTACTTTCTCCAACTGCAGCACATTAAGAACAAGAAATTTATGTGGTTATATTTCATAGTAAAACATACTAACAGTGTTCCTGTCAGTTCAATATTCACTCTATTTTTAAAGGCATGCCATGTTGAAACTCAAAAGTGCATCCATTAATCTGCATATGTCATATGGACTTCCATTGAGATTTAGAACATTAAATAAAACCATTTACCAAAAAAAGTTAAAACCTAACCAACTATAATTCCAATTTAAATCAAAAGAAATTAAAGCAATGGAAAGATGATGAACTTGTGAAGTTGTTCTTACACAAAGTTCCTCAAGTTCCTTATGCAATCCACAGAATCAAAATCATGTTTGACAACCTAGTAACTACAATGTGGAAAACGGTGATATTCTAATTTTCAAATGCAAAAGCACATATTACATGAAACTGAAGAAATATGTATGCACTTGAGCATTTCCAGGTCACAAAAGGACCTGAAGTAATGTAAATGAGTGCTATATAAAGTTGTATTTTTGAATGATTAAGTTCAACTGAAAATCTTAGGTTTGGTTATTAAATCATCCACCAAAATGAACTACATGGAACTATGAAAGTTTACAGAACTTCACAGCTACGGCAAGCACAATATATAAGAAAATTGAACTACATGTTAGTTACCCTGGGGGCCCATCTACGGACAAAGAAAGGAGAACCATCTTCCACATCATCACTATATCCATATCCATGTAAATTCTGGAAGTAAAGACAAAAAGAACAGTTGGGCACAATAATGGAGAAGGGACATGGAGAAAACATTACATACGCTCGAATCATCTCAGGTAATTGAACATTACCATCTTTCTCACAAAAAACACAAGGTCATCCTCTTCACGTCCCTTTGATACCCTCCCACGTAGAAAATACAGATCCAGGACCTCATGCCAGAACTCGTTGTCCATTACAACATCTGAAGCATCCTGTTCATCATGTACCGAATCACCCAGTAGGTTTGAATGTTTCTTCACCATACTCAACAATTCACACCTAGCAACAATATCATTATTTGCAAATATAAATGTGTATAGTTTGATGAAAAGGGTAAATAGACTCCATTCAAAAGTTCAGTTGAGATTGCCAATGATTATAATTGCCAACAAAAACTAGAGGTTCAATCAACAAAAGTCTGTACATGACAAAAGTATATAAGCAATGAACTTCATATGGGTTCCTGTCAACAAAACTTAAATTTTGAGAAATCATGACAAAAAGACCATTTGGTAACAAGTTATAGAATCTTTGCGTTGCTTGCGGCAAAGAATAACGACCTTAATCTGGCACTCCAACACGTAAATGAGTCCAGACGATAAAAATTGCAGTAAGAACACAAATATGTAAATTTTGCTAACTTCAATTCAACCACTAGCAATTTCTGGTAAGAACTTCCGAGGACAAGTGGTTCCAAGACGCCAATTTGCACAGGTCATCAAGAGATAAGCTCCATCGAAACCCTACTTCCAGGCGCATAAAACAGCATAACAGACCTCAAAAGTCCCGAATTGAGCGAAAGGGGCGGGTACCTGGAAGGGGCCTCGCCATCGGAGAAACCACTCGAGATCGAGATCGGCTTCTCGCCGGCCATCGCTACAGCATCCCCCTCCGTGGTCGCCCGGGAAGGGAGGGCGACAGTCCAACACCGACTCTTAATTTCTAGGGTTCCGAAGACGAGCTCGCTGACAGAAACGGAATCGAACACGAGCGCCGGTCGGAGAGCCGCTTCGGTTCGTCGTGCAACGGCCACGCGCTGCTATCGACGACGCGCAGATCCAAGACTGGATCCAAACCTCGTCGGTCACCTTAAACCATTCTTCCTTTTTTCAATTATTTATATATTGGATAAATTCCAAAAATAAAATCATTTTTTGGACTTCTCTCAAAATGCCCTTTTTTCATGTTCCTCAAAGGAGTGTTCCTAATATTTGAAATGCACCCTTACAAAATAATTAGAAAATTTTCCTATTATAAAATTTGAATATATTTATAATATATTTAGAACCTCCATCAAAATATTATAAATCTATTTAAAAATATTATAATCGAGATAAATTCATTCAAAACTTAATATAAATCAAATCATATATAGAAAATAAGAATTGCAAATAAGTATCATTATGAATTTAGGAATAAGAACAATCATATAAATAGATTTTTTAATAGATTTATATTATTTTAAAAAATATTATAAGTATATTAAAAATATTATAATTGAGGAATTGAATCGATTCCTTGTATGGATCGATCCAATCGATTCATCATATGGCGAGTAAGTGCGATGGGTGAGCGATGGGCGAGCAAGATCAACAATAAGTGCGATAAGTGATATGAGCATGTTAGAAGGAGGAGGGGAGGAAAAAATCGACAGGAAAAAGAAGGTTATATAAAATTAATAATTTAAAAATAATAAATTTATATTTTTATCCTTTTCTTTCATGCCCTTTTTGCACATGACAATATGTGCGATTTTTTTTCGTTAACGAAATTAACGACGTAAAGAGAATTAAAATTAAATATTTTACTTTCGTAAGTATAGATATCCTAATATTATTTTTTAAAATATAGGGAACATGATAGTTACTGCAAGGGGATAATATGTAATTATCTCTTTCTTTTTTTATTATGCAAGTATCTCGTTATCGATAGGTGTAATATTATTCATTTTTAAATTGTTAGTGATCATAAATAATTTTTTATTATTTTAATATGAGAATTTATTTAGTAATTTTGTATTCATCCTAAAATTTGAATGTGATTTATAAAGGTTTTATGTTAAGTTAGTAAAAAAAAAAGGAGTGTGTCACCTCATGCTTGCTTCTTGTTGGCAGCGTAGTGGCATTTTGATTGATGCTTGTCACCATGTAATATTATGTGTTATCTAAATATTTATAATTAAAAATTAAAAGTAAGAAACCTTACTTAATTAGAGCCTTTCTACACTCTATCAGATAAGAGAAGCATTGGAGGAGAAGAAGAAGAAATTTGTTTTAACTTTTGCTTGAGGAATTTGGATTAATTCAAGATCTTCGGAATTAGCTCTAAAGTGAGTGTTCTATTTAATCTTATACTATGCTTGAGCTGACTCTTTCTTATTATGAGTAATTAATTGAGCTTTGCCACCTTAATTAAATTATAAACTTATAATTATGAAATTATGAGTGACTTTCTTTAAACAACTTTAATTTACATAAAACTTGTTTTATTAGAAATTAGGCTCATATGTCTTTCTAAAACACCTTGAATAAATTGGAGTACAATTGTGAATATGGAAGTCTACTACATCTTACCTTACAGATTCTATCAGAAGAAATTGCTCTCATATTTACATAATTCTTGCCTCCACCTTTGGGTAGTTTCATTTTAACTAAAATATTCCCTCAAATGGGACTCATGTTGCTACTTTAAACTCTTTTATCTCTTACTCATTAATTTATATTATAATTGAATAAGTTGTGCATATGTTTCAATTAACTTTGATATTACTTCATACATAAATATGTATGTTTTTATTGTCTCATATCTACTCCCTTTTTTTTATGAGAATATCTTTATTGTACTCCGATATTATTGAATACTTTGATCTCTTTTTTCGAAATGGAAAGTGGATATATTATACTTGTGGAGCCATGGAGCCATGACAAGCTCTAGACTTATGTTATGTTCATCCAGAAATAGTTAAAATTATATTATTTTATGATTCCACTATATTATCAATGTTCCTTTGATATGATTGGAATATGATTTCATCTAAAATCCTTTATCAAATGAGTCTCATATTACTGCTATAAAATCTCTTTTATTTCTTAGTCATTGATTCTTGTTATAATCAAATAAGTTATGCAAATGTTCATGTTAGGCTTGATATTGCTTCATGAATATATATATTTTTGTTCTTTCATATATGTTTTTGATATTTTTTTTAATTAGAAAGTCCTTATTTACTTTAGCATTTATGATATACTTTGGTTTCTTTGCCAGAAATGAGAAGAAAATTATATTATGATATGAAGCCTATACTCTTATCGACTCTAATGACTTTATCATGGGTAAATAGAACTCCCAAACATAGAAGACTAATATCAATTATCATCTAAAAGTTGGTAGATATGTTATGTTATGATCCTAACTTCGTTTTCTATTTTCCTTTGATATGATTCTAAAAGACATGCTTATATGTTGTTCTTTGCTTATATGTTATTGTATGCTCATTTAATATTAAAAAAATAAATAAAATATTAAGCTCATAAATTTTGATCTTGATTTACTAATACGTTGCTTTTCGCACATTTGCTATTAATGAATCAAACGAAATGATAAATATAACCCTTGACCTCATGCCTTGTATTTTGATTTTGATTTGCTTATATATTACTCTTTCGCTTTTGTTAAGTATGAATCATATGAAATGTTAAATATGACTATTGAAATCATGCTTTGCATCTTGATCCTTATGTTATATAATTTGTCATCTCTTTTGCTATGGATATAATAGTCATTTACTAAGCTTTATAGCTCATCTTATTATTAAATAAAATTTATAAGTTAACTTGTCACTTAGACTCATGTTAGATTGGGCCAAGGCAATAAAATATTAGAATATTATGATTTGTTTTGTGTTTTTTTTGTATTATTATAAAAGGGCATTGGTTGTGTGGTTGTCCAAAAATCTAAGTTGGTATTTGTTATTTTGAATGTCAAAAGATATCACGTGATTTGAAAGTTTAAATATGTTAAATACGATATCTCATGCTTTGATTCAACTTGTGATGAATGATTGGCTTATGGATGTGATGTTTCATTCATCTTATGGAAAATGATTGACTCTAGGTTTTATGGAGTTATCAAGTAATATATATAAGTTTTATTGTGTATCATGAGAGCTGAATGCTTTTGGTGTCCTTAATTCTATGTTATGGATTATATGATTTGATTGTTTATAGTTGAAATTTTCAAATCAAAGATAGATTCACACCTTAATATATCTTTATCTATGAATGTTCTTTTGGGGTATGATAATAGAACTATACATATAATCGATCCAAACATTATGGTGTTAAACTATATAGTGATTATAGGGAAATCTAGGAGCGATGTCACATACGCCGGAAGAACAAAAAACATGTGAAGAGTGATACGTAAAAATTCATGAAACTTAAATCCACGTGTGAGGTAGTTATATTTTACCTAGGGAGATCGTATATCCCTAAATCCCTACAGATCTTTAGGAGAGGATGAAGGAGGTCAAGTGTCATCCTCTCTAGCGGTAATCCACATAGTAGGGCTGCGATGATGCTCCTCTAATTGCTGCCCAAATCTCCACACTTGCTATCTGAGGAGGAGAAGGGGAGAGGAGAATAAGAGGTAGCAACTAAGAAAACCTCTAACCTATAAGCCTTTGGTTCCCTCCTATTTATAGATGTTCCTTGTTAACTTAACCATAATGGATCCTACCCTATTTGGTATTAGATCTTCATCCAACTACTTAGGCCTCTTAGATTAGTGGATCTCTATATAATAATCTGTCATTGGCTCTTATTAGATCTCATCTATAGGATACAATAATCCAGTTGCTTATTGGATATCCAATAAGATAGGGGCTCTTGTAGATATTTCATATCCGAACTTTTATTCGTTACAATACATACCATATGTGTGTTATCTTCTAGGCTCAATATCGAGCTGGTCATGAGTCATACTTATCAGAACTCTTTCTAGCTCAATGAATTATTATCTTCATAATAATTTACTCGACTCATCGATTACAGACATACTAGGTCATTACATCATAGTTCTCAAACGATATAGAGGAATTCAATCAATTGAACTTGTCTATCCTCAGTTACCGTATATCTATAGTTTCTTATTCATCTAATACCCCAAAAACTGTATACCGGGCATGGTATTATTAGACTTATACAATTTCTACTTGAGTCTCACTCTAATCGGATTCTCTCGGAGAACTCTTTCTCTATCAATCCAAATAACCCTGGCTAGGGATTTATTTAAGCAAGAACACATGAAATATTCCTCTCATGATACCGAAAGTAGATGATCCTCTATCGACACTCAATAGTCCTCATAAGGTTGGTTGCCACACCCGATGATCAATTGTGCTAGATTTGAAACTTCCAAGCCAATAATTCTAGTATCAAAAAGCAGAGTACTTATATAGGACATCCTTGATGTCTCAAGTCTAAGGAACAAATATACTATTGGGACGACGGAATCGCTGTTTGACAAGAAGGCATCATCAACCATCTAGTATTCTGTAAGCGGATCAATTAGTGAACTCATTCTCCAATGAGTACCTACATTATATCCTTACTATCCCCACACATACAACTATGAGACTTGTTGTCTCCATCATATAGACGGGTATACAGCACACCAGTCTATATGATGGACTGTCTCATTATTATGATCCCATCATGATTCGATTCTCATTGCACAGATAACATGTAATATAAAGTGATAAAATATCAAACAATATCATAAGAAAAAAGAATGCATATTATGTCACATGTACGATCACTCACACGTATGACTAATAGTGATAATTAGTTCATGTGATTAATATGTAAATTATATAAGTTAAAACAATTAGTGCAAAGGCATAAAATATCTTTCTTCTATAGAGTTGAGCTGGACTAAACATATGATACTTTATTTATTTATAGAATAATTAATTGTAAAGATTAGGAGTATCTAGGAGTATTAATTAAATTTAAACTTTTTGGTGGATTGGGATTTGGATTTAATTAAGGATTCAAGTGGGAAAAGTCTTTAGAGGACTACAATTTGCTCCTATAAATAAACATTAGGTCTTAAAGAAAAGCATAAAATTTTGGAAGCTTGAGTGATAATAACTCAAGAGTCTTATAATTGATCTTATATATTAAAAATTTTAATTTTTCCTTCATTGATGTAAGCATGAGTTGTCGAACCATGTTACATCAGGTTTATGGTATGTTATCTTGATTATTAATATTTAGAAATTCTTTTGGTTTTTAATTTTTTTGGTTTTTTCCCTCCCCAACAAATAGTATCAAAGTCAAAACGATTGAAGATAAAATATTTAACAAGAATATCATTAGTTTTTTTATTAGTTTTATTACGGAGAAGTTTATTAAAAAAATAATTTCACATTATAATAGGGGAGGGTAAAGAATCTTCTTATTTAATAATGTCTAACAAGAATGTTGAAGGACCGAGGAGACAAATTAGAAAAGATAAACAATTAAGATTGAGAGGTGATTAAGGCAAAGTGTATAAGTATTATTCATCCTTGCATCACTAATAATATTATAAATAATATTATTACTGTTGATTCCACCATAGTTATTTTGGATAAGTTAAAAAAGCTTTATCTTACTAAAATCTTAACTAATAAGTTATATCTAAAGTGAAAGTTATTTAGGTTGAGAATGAAGGAAGATAAAGATTTCGTAAAGCCTCTAAACATATTCAAGAAAATATTAGATCAACTAAAGAAAATTGATGTGAAGATTAATAAAAAAGATAAAGACTTTGTTGCTTTTTATATCGCTCATTGACTCTTATAATAATTTTGTAGAGATGATATTAAGTGGGAATGATATAGTAACTCTAGAACAAGTTAAAGAAGCTTTAATATCTCATGTTACTAGGAAAAAATATAAATATGAAAATATAGATGGTGAGATATTAGCTATTCATGGTCGAGGTTGACAATAATAGTTTACTAATGATGGTAGATCTTTGGATGATGTTCAATATTGTAGATGCAAAGAATATGAACATAGATAAAATTATCTAGGGAAAAAGAAATAGAAAGAAAAGATAATGATTGAGATGTCGTTACAATCTTCGAATGTAAAGATATATATTTCAAAAAGAGTTTGCTTTTAGATTTTACTTTTGTTACTCATATTTAGATTTAGAGTATTGTTTTGATTCTTTGAATAACAAGTTAACTAAGTTGAGTCTGGGTGATAATTCAACAATGTAGGTCATGGGTGTTTGGAAAGTGAAAATTAAAATGTTTAATTGGGTGCTACATACTTTGAAGAATGTGGCTTATATTCTAAAGATGCTAAAGAATCTAATTTCGTTGAATCTTTTAGATTCATAAGATTATGACTATAAGGATAAAGGTAAAGTTTTAAAAATACTTCGAGTTGTATGATGTTGATGAATGAAAGATTATATAAAGGGTTGTATCATATATAATTAAATGCAATAAAGATCTCAAAGAGTTGAAAATAGGTTATATAGGCGTAAAATGATATGTACCTACAGTAGAGCTTCATTCATGAAGCAAAAAATAAAGGATGATATTCTTGGTCTTTAGGATGTATGAGGAAAAAAATCTTACTGGTGATAAAATGATGAGATGAAGATCTTTAGTTGGAATCAAATAGTGTCATTAATTTAATTCCAATCACACATGAGCATTCACCAGCTTATTGGAATCAGATGTTGGACTATGAATTGATTCAGTTTGTATGACTATGGTAAATTCTTGAAGTCAATGGTTCAATTTTTATTAGAGGCACTTAGTTAAAAAATACTATAAAGATTGTTATGATTGATAACTATTTTAACAGATTTTAGCTACTTAGGAGGATTCCTAATTAAATTCAAACTTCTTCGTAGATTAGAATTTAGATTTAATTAAATATTCAAGTAGAAAAAGTCCCTAGATGATTATGATTTATTCTTATAAATACACCTTAAATCTTAATGTTTTAGTGAGAGAAAAAGCCAAGAGAGTTTGAATTATCCTAAGAGTTTCCGTTTAGTAGATCTAGAGAGAATTAAAAAAAGAATTTTTTAAATAATATGTGAAAGAGTATATAAGGGGAGTTGCGTACTTTAGTAGAGATAACTTAGGGATCTTATAATTGATTTGATATATTAAAGATTTTTTTTTTCCTATAGATGTTGACGTAAGTTTTTGAATCACATTACATTTTTCATAAGCTTTCTTTTATGTTCTCTAAATTGTTAATCTCTAGATTTTTTTTATTTTTAAGTTTTTAATTCTCTATCTTATTAATAAAAACTAGATGATAGTAATGAATGAATGGATGAATATGCTTTTCGTCAAGTTACTTTGGATTTTGTATTAAAATTTATTAAATCAAATTATGATGGTTTGATAAGGATTCAGATCATATTGAGTTTTGCTTATAAGTACAGGCCCAAGAAAATTAATACCCAAAGTTATTTATGTCTTAAATGATAATTTTTTTATAATTTTACTGGTCTCCGAATCTTCTTGTCATTTCATCTTAATATCCTCGAGGAAGTCGTAGGTTGGAAGTAAAACGATCGAAAATTCAACTTGCTCGAGTAGTTACGAAAACGCATCTATAACAACATTCTTTTTCTTTTTTTGTAAGCTATTTCATAATTCACCGAGTGTATGACTGCTTTCTCTATGCAATAGTTTTTTTTGCCCGTTCGAGGGTGGAAGAGATTTATGCTGTTGAGTACAGTGGGTAGAAGCATTGGGATACGATAATTTCTCTATATATTAGTTGTTTGTAACTATTTTATCTAGGAAGTATCATCTCTCGTTAAAGCATTTTGGTATTGCACTGTATACTCTTCTTTGATTCCTGTTAATTTGGTAAAATGGGTTGTTGTAATATATCATATTAATGCACTTTTGTGTGTTTGTTAATATTCTCTAATGCATATCAGTATTTATCTTAATGAAGTGGATAATATAATTATTTTGTAAGTGCATACTTCAATGACATCGTTAAAGCATCATATCTAAATATGATACATGTGATATACTCGTTGGAATATATGTTTGTGATAATTTATGATACATGGTTATTGTGCTAAAACTTTATGGCTCTTTAACCTCTAAAATATGGGGCTAAAAAAAATAATGCGTTGGAATAATTTTTCAAATTATTGGGACTTCAGCATATATGTTTTACTATTTTATATTATTGTCTGATGGATGAGAAAGATGATGCACATTAATGATGAAAAACTAAATCTTTTAATATATTTATGCATATAAATATTTTTAGGATAATCATGAAACTATAATTTTTTAGCCTATTTGTTATATCATTTTGATTTATTATTGCATGCTTAATTGATTCAATAAGACCAATGTCCTAATGTTATAGAGGGAGATTCTCCGATGGCGAGAACCTAACCTATATGATGTTAATAACAAGTTGATTTGTTGACCAATAAGAATAGTAATACATCATGATAATTATACTATAGGACTATCACTCCAATCCTATCCCCACGGTGGTCAGTGCCCATATTTAGAGAAATAAAAAAAAGTATTACTTTAAAATAAATCTAAAATAATAATTTTATTAGATATAACTCTACACACATCCTTCGGTAGAAACTCTTATACATAAAAAAAAAAATTTGTAAACGATCACGAGTATGGTGTGAGTATCTACTCACACCATCAAGCCAAATTTCATATCATGTGAGTTAATTAAAATTTGGGTACTTAATTTACTTCGTTTCCTTTATACAAATACTTACTTCACTAAATAAGATTAACTCTTTAATAAAATACTTTATTAATCGCATAATACATGCATCAACATTTCTTTTGATTGATTAATATATCTAGTATGATTGTTTTATTAGTTTAAAGGAAAATTTTATATTTTGTTTGGGGATTGGAAGGGAAAACATATTAAAATTTCCTTGATGCTCTTACCTTCTAAGTTACTAAGTCAAAGCGGAGGTTTCCCATGCACGTGACTCGCGTGCACACTACCTCCACGCATGTCTCAATTATTTTCTCATCGTTGCGCTGCACATGCGCGATGTTTGGTCGGAGGAAGGAAGATATAAATTCTTCTTCATGCTTCTACGAGAGGGCGGAACTCATCTTTCCTCTATTTTCATCCTTTTTCTCTTGTATGTTTTTATAATTTTAGGATTCCCAATTGTATCTTAGGAAGCTAAAAATATTGTGCAAGTAGGTTTTCTATTTTTTTCTCATTTTCAAAAGGCAGATTTTTTAATCAGAATAATTTTATTTAATTTTATTCTAATACATCACATGAAACGATTGAATAAGACCTACAAAACTATGTTAGAGGCGTACTCGACAAAGCTCATTCTATGTTTAAATTATGAAGAAATTCCTACGTATTATAATTTATAATTTTCAAGAAAGATGAAGATATTGCAAATGGTTAATGAGCTTAGGGTCATGATTGAATATTGCAAATGGTTTACATACCCCGTCCAATCATAAATAATGACATAGAATCATACGTCAAATTTTGGGATGATAGAATAATTAATAGTTGGACCAAGCAGTCTCCATTGGTGCTATACTGTCTACCTCATAGCTACAAGTAGATCAAATAAATTAAGGTATTGGTCAAGTGGTGGTAGGATATCAATCGAGTAATACTGATATGTTAATCGGATGACAATGACATTATGACTCGGAGATGATGAGTCTACCACCTCTAGATGAAATGTCAATAGTTTTTTTCATGTCACCATCTCCATATTAAAAGTTAATGATAAGAGGCTTTGACACGCTAACTACTCATATATTCAAGCCATAAATAATTATAATAGTACATATATGCTTAGATGAATTTACATCATAAAGTGATGCATTAGTTGCCGGTTAGTAGAAGTGGTGTAGTTGGTTTTTTGTCGAATACATAGGCTTTTAAAAGTTGACTAAATGCGGTCAATGCAGTGGCATAATTTCAACGAGTTTGCATGAATGGATCAAACCCTACATCAAAAGAATGTGATTAGTCTCCTGCTATTGTTTTTAGACATGCAAAAATCCATTTTGATAGAAGAATCCTCGTTCATTGTTTATACGGCGAGTGATTACACCGTGATGTTTTTGTGAACCCTGTTTGGGGCCAGATAGATGAACCGCAATGAAAGAGGAATCTAATCAGAAGCCTGTCCAAGCCAAGACACTTGTGCTGCCACGGCTAAGATGAGCTGGGTGTCGACGATCACGCTACAAAAGGATTACATCGGTGCAAACAAGTGCCAGCTTTTGATCGGATCTAACCCAACTAGGAATCGATAATTTATCCTGCAAAACTTACAGCTAATTCCAATTCTAGTTTTGGTTCAAGAACGGACGATATAAGTTCTGATTCCATTTCTAATTACGATTCAGAATTATCTTTTAAATATTTAATTATTATTATTTATTTATTTATTTTTAATATTTCTCTTATTAATTGGTTGAAAGGGATGGAATGGTCATTAATTCAAAATTATTTTTTCTTATTAATCTTTAATATTTAAAAAAATATTCCCCGAATGATCATTTGACCCAAATAGAAATCAAGTTGACCATCATTGATAGCTAGTGGACATGTGATTGTTTTTTTTATCCTCTCAGTTTAAGTTTCAAGTTCTAGAAATCAAAGTCGAACTAAAAGCGTGAGAAGGAGAGATGTCAGCACGAGTCTCCCACGTACTAAATACTTTTGACCTACGCGGTCTCTTTTATGACGATTTGGCATGCGTAATATAACGTGGCGGCCACACAACTCAATCTTGACAGCAGTTTGACGACTTTGCCGATGTCAACGCTGTCATTCTGACACGTCATTAGTTCTTTGGTGGATTCACTCTGTGCCAGATCAGAAACAGGCCATTGTAGGGATGAGAAAGAGTCAGATTTCAATTGTTGTTAGGAAACAACAAGTTATGGTTAATCGTATTCGAAATTGGAAGCGCGTGCTCATCAATTAGGATCGTAAGCACTTTGAGATACCAACTTTAATTATGTGAATGGATTGGATCAGCTCGATATCATTTTGTTGGAAGTGGAAATGGCACATGTTGACTTTATCGATCCGAGTTGATTAGACGTTTCTCTATGTGATCGGTGACGACTCATCCGTTAATGTGCTACATGATAATTGATCGTTTAATATTCTCGTTTACATCAACATGAGTTCTGGTCTCGAAAATTTCATGTTATCTGTGTCAAACAATGATAAAGAAATTATAATAAAATTGAACAAAATATCTTATCAAATATTAAATGAAGATATAATAAAGGGTTGGGTTAGAAGAAATCTGAAGACATGAATCATTGTTCTAAGACAAATTCCAAATCTTTCCTGTAGGTTAGAATGGAATATCATCTTCATAAGACATAACTACAAAGATAGTGGAGATGATGGACAATTATCTGCACCAACAAAATCATAGAAAGTCAAAAAGGGTTAAACTAGATAGAATATTGTAGAATAGTCTTCATCCTTTTGTGTTTCTCGATCTACAAAGATCAGACTGTAAATAAGGAGAGATTTTCATTGGAAATAATAACTTTCATATAGGAAAGTCATACAAGAATATTAAAAGGGTATTTTGAATTTGAGGGTCATGCTCTTCTCATTCTTTCTTAGGAACCAATCAAAACGTTTAAGAATATTTTGAATTTGAGGGCATATGTTTTTATATTTTTTTTACATTACATTTTTTATCTTTAAAATTAAGGTCTCAAAGAGTTCTTGATTTTTCACTCAGTATTTGATGGTGAAGCAGAACAAATTACATGTCTTCTGCTCTTATTTTCCAAGGAAATGTGTATATATTGATAATAAGCATCCATTGGGTGCCACCTTCTTTTATTCTTACCTTCTATGCCATATGCTTATATACCTCACTTGCTCAACGAGACGTGAGTTTGTATTAGGAATCCAAGACGTAGTAGTAGTAGTAGTAGTAGCACTGCAGCAGTAGCAGATGAGAATGGCACCATATGAGGAGAGCTATGCATGCTTCTCAAGGAAAAGGGTCCCGAGGTGCCGCAGTCTCCGGAGTCCAAGCAGGAGAAGCATTCCAAGCCGGGAATACTGTGTGCTCCCATGGCGATGTAGCTACAGCATTCCAATCGATAGGCACCGCAATCCCCGCCTTAATCGCTGGGTCGCGGTTGTTGTGGTCCCCGAGGTTGTCACCTAGTTCTGGCGGAGGAGAATCCGAGTTAAGCGGCAGAGCTGGCGTCATAAAGCCCCTCTTCGCCTGTGGGGCGTGGAGCAGCGGCGGTGACGCGCCGGTGAGCATCTGGACCAACTGGCGGAAGCCGCTGCGGTGCACGTGGTAGACCGCTGGCGAAGGGCGCGCGGGGCGCCGCCACGGCTTCGATAAGGGCATGCGGATGATGCGGATCGGCGGCGGTGCCTTGCCGTGCTCGTTTGTGGCTGCTGCTGAGGAGTGCCGCCCCATGGAGTGTGTGGGATACAGGAAGTTGTCTGCGCGGGTGAGCAATGGGAAGGGGACGCTCAGAACATATAGTGAGTGAGCGTATGGCAGTGGCGCTTCCTCCTGCATGGCCTCGCACGGACGCGACGCGGCGGCGCAAGGGAAGCGTCTATCACGTTCTGGAAGCTCTGGCGGGCGACGACGTAATGCCTCTCGCAAACGCTGCGTCGTCGCCCGACCGCCTCGCGATTGGAGCTCTTGGTGTGGGGCCCGTACCGGACCCACTGACCGAGCGGGTTGACAGAGAATCAGAGCAGAAGGCGCAGTCCGAGTCGCACGCCGCGTTGGCCTCCGAAGTAGGACGAACGCATGAAGTGGACGAAGACGATGTTTTTCGCGTTGACATCATGGTGGAGAAGCCTATTGCGTCTTCTCCTTCTCCTTCTCCTTCGGAGGACGAACACATGAAGTGGAGGAAGACGATGCTTTTGGCGTTGACTTCATGGTGGAGAAGCATATTGAGTCTTCCTCTCCGCCTCTTCAAGAACTCACCCCAACCTTTAGAACAAGCAAGCAGAAGTCACTCTTCCTTCTTCCCTCCTCATCTTCTTCCTCACGATCGAGGATCCGAACTTCTTCGTGTTAGAGCTGACTTCAGGATATTTACCATAAGATAATTTTGACAACACAACAAAGACAATAAAGCGAAAGATAAAAGCGACAAGAACACCAGATTTACGTGGTTCGGTCAATTAATTTTGACTTACATCCACGGACGAAAGAGAAGCAAATCACTACTATGAAAAGGAACTATTACAAATGCCATAGGAAGGAAGATGTTCCTAGGCCATAAAACACCCAAAAATACTAAACAAGAAAAATCCAAACTATAAGTCCACCTATTTAACTGAGTGTGGACTTAAACCAAAGTAAATACTTAGGTTTTCTTGTGGTGCATCTGACTTCAAAGCTCAGGCCCTTATTTATAGTTCCAAGACGAGACAACAAGTCTGATTTTCCCGATGTGAGACTATGGGACTTGCCAAACTAACAAATCTCCACCATGGCATGTCCCAACAAAACTTGCTCCACCTTCTTCATAAAAGCCCCAACGGGCAATCACCAATAATGAACACCAACCAAGTCTAAGCACTGCTTGAACTTGTAAACCGGAAGAGGCTTCGTAAACATATCAGCTGGATTGTCCTTCGTATGAATTTTCTGAACAAGGACTTTTCCCTCAGCAATGATATCCCGAATAAAATGAAACTTCACATCGATGTGTTTTGTCCTCTCATGATACATCTGGTCTTTAGTCAAATGAATAGCACTTTGACTATCACAGTAAATTGTAGTAACACTTTGATGCAGACATAATTCGCTAAATAATCCTCTTAACCATATAACTTCTTTGATCGCCTCTGTCATTGCCATATATTCTGCCTCTGTAGTAGATAAAGCTACGACAGGTTATAAGGAAGCTTTCCAACTAACTGCACAATCGCCAACGCAAAATACATAGCCTGTCAAAGATCTTCGTTTATCAAGATCCGCAGCATAATCAGAGTCGACGTAACCAACCAAAGTGTCACGATTTTTCCCAAATTCTAAACAAGCATTTGAAGTCCCTTGTAAGTATATGAGAATCCACTTCACAGCCTACTAATGTGTTTTACCCAGGCGAGACATATATCTACTAACCACACTGACTGGTTGTGAAATATCTGGACGAGTACAAACCATTGCATACATAATACTGCCGATGGCATTAGAATATGGAATTTTCACCATATATTCTTCCTCTTCAACTGACTGTGGTGACTGAGCAGCACATAGCCGAAAATGGCTAGCAAGAGGAGTACTCACTGGCTTAGCATTTTTCATGCCAAACCTCTCCAAGACTTTCTTGAGGTAATTTTTCTGAGTCAGAAATAATTTTCTAACTCCTCGATCTCTTTTGATCTCCATGCCAAGAATTTTCTTAGCTGCTCCCAAATCTTTCATTTCAAATTCACTACTCAGTTGCATTTTCAAAGTGTGAATTTTTGACAAATTCTTAGCTGCAATAAGCATGTCATCAACATAAAGCAACAAATATACAAAAGAGCCATCAGTTAACTTCCGGAAGTAAACACAACTATCATACATGCTCCTCGTGTAACCATAACCTAACATAAAAGAATCAAACCTCTTATACCACTGTCGTGGAGACTGTTTCAATCCATACAAGGATTTCTTTAACAAACAAACATGGTCTTCCTTACCATCAACTTCAAATCCATGAGGTTGCTCCATATAAATTTGTTCTTCAAGTTCACCATGTAAGAAAGCTGTCTTGACATCAAGTTGCTCCAATTCCAAATCATATATGGCAACTAAAGCAAGCAAAACACGAATAGAGCTATGTTTAACAACAGGTGAAAATACGTCATTAAAATCAATACCATGTACCTGACTATAGCCCTTTGCAACCAATCGTGCTTTGTACCTTGCATCTTCAACCCCTGGAATACCTTCCTTCCTTTTGAAGACCCATTTGAATCCAACAATTTTCTTCCCCAAAGGCGGCTTCACAAGATCCCAAGTTCTATTCCAATGGAGAGATTCAATTTCTTCATTTATCGCAATCAACCACTTAGCGGAATTATCACAAGAAACTACATCTGAGTAGGAAGTAGGCTCACCAACTTCACTTGTCTCTTTTACAACAAACAAAGCATATGCAACCAAATTTGCATATCTTTGTGGTGGTCAAATATCTCTCCGTGGTCTATCCTTGGCTATGGAATATTGCTCTTCCTCTGGATCATCTGCGTTAGTAGACTCGGGACCATCTACTAGCATTCTTTGAGTAGAAAAGTTCGACTTAAAAGAATCTGAACTACCAATCTCAAGCTCCACCTACTTCTGCGCACTATCATTTGTACAACTAGTAGAATCCTCTTTAGAAGATAACATAAACAATTCATCAAAAGTAACATCTCTACTGATTACAAATTTTGGGGATTTGGGATTAGAACACCATAATCTGTATCCTTTCACCCTAGAAGCATACCCAAGGAAAATATATTTTTTAGCTCGAGGCTCTAATTTTCCTTCATTTACATGCATGTATGCTGGATACCCAAAAATTTTAAAATCAGAGTAATCAGCAGGAGTACCTGACCAAACTTCCTCTGGAGTTTTAAAGTTAAGTGCTGTAGAAAGAGCGCGGTTGACAACGTAACAGGCTATATTAATCGCCTCTGCCCAAAAGTCCTTTGTCAACCCTACATTTGAGATCATATACCTTGCTCTCTTCAAGTGTTCTGTTCATACGTTCGGCCACACCATTTTGTTGAGGCGTCATCCTAATAGTGCGATGCCGAGCAATTCCTTCATTTTTGTAAAATTCTTCAAAGTCACCTTCACAAAATTCCATGCCATTATTTGTTCGAAGCCGCTTAATCTATTTACCTGTTTGTTTCTCAATCAAAGCCTTCCATTGTTTAAAGGTTAGAAAAACATCATTTTTATGCTTCAAAAAATAAGCCTAAACTTTCCTGGAATAATCATCAATGAAAGTCAACATATACCGGGCACCACCCTTAGACTGAACATGAGCTGGACCCTAAAGGTCTGAATGAATATAGTCAAGAGTACCTTTCGTTTTGTGAACTACCGGAGAAGTGAAGCTGACTCTTTTCTACTTTCTAAAAATGCAGTGTTCACAAAAATCAGGTGGCCTAGTACTCTGTCTGCAAAGTAGACCCCTTTTGCTCAATATGCTCAAACCTTTTTCGCTCATATGACCCAAACGCATATGCCATAATTTGGTGATGTTAGAATCAGACAATGATGATGACGAAACTGCAACCGAACCTATGACAGTAGTTCCCTGCAGAATATACAAGCTACCAGACCTACAAGCTTTCATAACAACAAGAGCACTTCTAGAAACTTTCATAACTCCACCTTCAGCTGTGTATTTACACCCAAGAGCCTCTAGGGTGCCTAAAGAGATGAGATTCTTTTTTAAATCAGGAACATGTCTAACATTAGTGAGCGTCCTCACAATACCATCATGCATTTTAATTCGGATTGTTCCTCTACCAACAACATCACACGCGGCATTATTGCCCATCAAAACAATTCCACCATTACAAGATTCATATGTGGAAAACAAATCCCTGTTGGGACACATGTGATAATAACAACCTGAATCTAAAATCCATTCAATTTTAGACATCCTCCTATCATGAGTAGCAAAGAAAATATTTTCAACATTCTCATCAGATGCTACACTAGCTTCAACGGACTCAATAGTTTTCTCAACAAGTTTTTCCTTTTGTTTTGATTTATTTTTCAATTTAAAACAATCAGTCTTAATGTGCCCCATTTTATGACAATATCTGCATTTCAAATTTCTATGTCTGGATTTAGATCTAGATTTAGATCTACTACTATCAAATTCTTTTTTATCCATTCTCCCCCTAATAACCATACCTTCAGCCTGATTCCCTCTACTTTCCCCAGTGATATTCCTGTCTATCTGCTCCTTAGATTTCAATGCAGATTTAATTTCTTGATACAAAACTGTTTCTTTTCCATAAATCAAAGTATCATGGAAATGCTTAAAAGATTGGGGAAGAGAACACAAGAGTAACAAAGCTTTATCCTTATCATCAATTTTTGCATCTATATTCTCCAAATCCATAACCAAAGAATCAAACATATCAAGATGTGAGAGTATAGATGTACCTTCAGTCATCCGAAGCATATATAGACTCTACTTCAAGTAGAGACGATTCTCCACTGTCCTCTTCATATACAAGGCTTTAAGTTTGTCCCACATGCTCTTAGTCATAGTCTCCGTAGCTACCTCCCGTAAAACCTCATCAGAGAGATTTAAAATGATGTTGGATTGGGCCTTCTTATCCATACCCGTAAGATCTTCCTTTGACGTACCATCTGGAATATTCTCAGCACCCTGAAGTGTCAAATCAACTCCGTCTTAAATCAGAATGACCTTCATCTTGAGTTGCTACATGCCGAAGTTGACATTTCTGTCGAATTTCTCGACAACGATCTTTGTTATTATCATCGTTGCCAAAAGATCCTGAAACCAAGCTCTGATACCAGTTTGTTAGAGCTGACCTCAAGATATTTACCATAATGTAATTTTGGCAACACAATAAAAACAATAAAGCGAAAAGATAAAAGCGACAAGAATACCAGATTTACGTGGTTCGGTCAATTAACTTAAAGAGGAGCAAATCACTACTATGAAAAGGAACTATTACAAATGCCTTAGGAAGATGTTCCTAGGCCATAAAACACCCAAAAATACTAAACAAGAAAAACCCAAACTATAAGTCCACCTATTTAACCGAGTGTGAACTTAAACCAAAGTAAATACTTAGGTTTTCTTGTGGTGCATCTGACTTCAAAGCTCAGGCCCTTATTTATAGTTCCAAGACGAGACAACAAGTCTGATTTTCCCGATGTGGGACTATGAGACTTGCCAAACTAACACTTCGAATGATGTTTTTAGCTTCCCATGTCAACACTTCCTCCGGCCTCACCCTCCGCAATCTTCCATCTCCTTTCCGCCCCTAAAACTCGCCCATGGTGACCATCAACGATCAGTAGGGAACTGATCGAAGCTCGCAAAGCTACGTTGAGGGATGTATTCTCGGATACAAGACAACTATCCTTCCACAATGATAGGCATCAGCAAAGGATCACATTACGACACCTGCTCGTAAAGAATCGAACTTTACCCTAATCTTCATATAACCATCTATATAGAAGAAAATAGATTGGTGATGAGCAAACCTACATGTAAATTTGTCATTGTCCCTCCATCAAAACAAAAACAATGTCCCGGGGCTCAAATTCTATCTTTGTCACCTACGAATAATGTACAAAAGTGAAGTGATTAAATTTAAAACAAACTTTGCAGGGTCATCAGATGTCTAATAGGCATATTATATAATGTTTAAATGAAAGAAATAAAATACTTGAATCATAGTACAGAAAAAAAAATAATAATAATAATTTGATATGCATATTATATTCAGTTGATTATTTTAGGTTTTTGGAAAATTTGACAAGTTCAAGCATGGCTCAGCTTTTTGAAAAGAGGTTATGCTTTCAATGTGCTCCGAAGATGACTGATATCAGTAGAGGTGAAGCCCTCTATCAGCTCAGTCCTTTAATCTTTACATAGTTGCAAGGGATCATGGAGGAGAATAGGGGAAAGTCCAATAAAATATTAGATTTAGGGTGGACTAATCAAGCTCTGATGAGTGTTCTTTTTTCTTGTGCTGTTGATGATGCCAATGATTAGTGCACTCTGTGGCGCCTATTTATTCTCATCAGTGATGGTGTCATCAGCGACTTGATCACTTGGGATTTGACAAGCAGTTGCCTCACGACAAAGTCGGCTTTCAATTGCCCGCCTCTCAAGAAAATAGTATCCTCTCTAGAGACAATTTGGTCAAACCAAATGGCCATTCTTCTTTACATGTTATTTCTGCTGAGTCAATGGGAGACTTAATGATGCTTGTTTAGTGATTAAAAAAAAATTAATTTCTTATTCTATCTTTTAATAAGATAACTTTTGTTGCTACTGATCCTCTCTAGATCCATTATGAGGTCGTTTCTGTTTTCTCTAATTGGATCTTTCTGGGATGGTTCAAACATAATGCGGATGACTTTTTTTTCTTTTGACTTTCAAGGTTAGGAGATGGTATAATGTTTTGGTCAAAACACTATGTTTTTATTTTGCTGATGCACAGTATTTTTCAATAGTATTTATAATAGTTTTATTGAGATGCTGAAAGCACTATAAAGTTATTGAAAAATAATATAAGTGATATTGTTACTCTTTGGTTGTCATTACTTGTAGACAATTATGACACCATATTTTTAGATTGGTGATTATTTTAGTTGATGTTAGGAGTTCATTTGAATCATTTATAATATTTTTAAGCAGGTGTTATAATATTTTTATTGTAGTGGTCAAAATAATGTAAGAAGTCAATTTTTTATCCTATTTGGGTGATGATGTTCCTAAACTATTATAAATACTTATTTGAATCCTATCAATATTTTCTAATATGTTCTGATTTCATT
The DNA here is from genome assembly GCF_036884655.1 of Musa acuminata AAA Group. Taxonomy (NCBI): domain Eukaryota; kingdom Viridiplantae; phylum Streptophyta; class Magnoliopsida; order Zingiberales; family Musaceae; genus Musa; species Musa acuminata. The sequence goes on along the minus strand of NC_088343.1, from coordinate 35,536,106 downwards.
GGGCTCACTTACAATGTTTTCCGATAGTGTTACAATGTTTCGTTGAGATATACCGAAAATATTATAAAACTATTAAAAAATATTATAAGTAATATAATATTATGTCTCTTTGATTATCATTACTCATAAACCATTATAATAGTTTGGCTAATGTTATAAGTTCAGTTGTATAATTTATAATATTTTTAAATAAACTTAACAATATTTTTGTTGTGATAGTCAGAATACTATAACAAACCAAAACATTATAACAGCAGAAGTATTTCAGATATTAATTAAAACATAAGATACTATTTGCAAAAAATAAAATAAAAATAAAAATAAAACAACTCTTTGTGAAAATACATAAATTTTAAAAAAATCATCCTTAATTCTTTTAACTGCTACTTTTAGATAATATCCAAAAAGGAGAGTTGATGATTTGTCTTGTCTTTGCTTTTCTTTGTTTTTTGACAAAAGCTTTTTGAGGAAGATTAGGTTTATTTTTACCGTGGGATTGAAATTGGAGTTAGAACAAAAATATATCTTCTTTTGCTTCTGGGAACTTCTGTCCTTGTATTAAGTGTGAAATTTGTGAAAATAAATGAGGCTAGGACCTTTTGTCCCTATTTTGAGTGTGGAGGATGGCGGAAATAAAGTAGGACCTTTCCCTATTTTGAGTGAGGAATTTGTGGAAATAGATGTTATGAGTGTTTTTTTTTTCTTTCTTTTGTTGGTTCTAAAGCTGATCACCGATGTGTTTGATTTGATTTGACTTTAAATCTTGATCCATGGTAGAAATCATTCTACTATAGATCAAGATTTAAAGTCAACCTATACATAGAATCATCAGGTATAACATGAATTTCGAGATTAGACTATTGAGACTAAGGTTTAGATGAATCTTATGCATATCCATTAAGAGATTCTCAACTTAATTCTCTTGACATTTAAATCAATATATAAATCGAAAAAGTAAAAATCTCAAAATAATAAGTATAAGAAGTAGGAGAGAATCTATCTATCCTTGTTTGTAATTCAAGATCTTTAATCTTTTGTCATTATAAAAATATTTTCTAATCATTCATAATTTAGAGAATCTATCCTTTTGTGATTTGTGATTTGGATTTAGTCAGCCTACTTTTATCATTTTTATTGGTTGATGTAATGTGCCTAGTCATCCAATGATTTGAGTGATAATGTTCTTAAATCATTGGTTGATGTATTGGTTGATGTAATGTGCCTAGTCATCCAATGATTTAAGAGCTCTTGATCCCATTTGAGTGATAATGTTCTTAAATACCCATTTGAATCTTATTAATAGTTTCTAATATATTCTGATTTTATCAGGCTCACTTAGGATATTTTCCAATAGCATTATAATTTTTTTTTTGAGGTGTTGAAGATATTATAAAGCTATTGAAAAATATTTTCCAATAGAATTATAATTTTTTTTTGTTAAGGTGCTGAAGATATTATAAAGCTATTGGAAAATAAGTATAAGTGACATAATATTATATCTTTCATTATTATTATTCAATAAACTTTACCAAATTTTTAGACTAAGAGTTGGTTTTATTATTTATAATAGGGATAATTACAGATTATCCCTTATAGTTAACTATGGTTAGCATTCCAATTGTTATATTTTAAAAATTTGGGATCCCTATATTTACGAAGATGAAACATTTGATCCCAAATTTTTTTATGTTGTAACGCACAAAAAAGCGCAAATGAAAAATATAAAAAATATAATTTTATTATTGTTTGAATTATTAAATTTGTATCCACTTCTTGTCTTAATCGATTTCTCTTCCTCTCCTCTTTTTGACCTACTTCCAATCGCTCGTCCATCACACCTACTCGACTATTGTCACTCTTGCACTACTCGACCATTGTTGCACTTGTAATGCTCGTTGCCGTCGCACTTGAACCGCTCATCATTGTCACTCCTGTATCGCTCGAGCCCATCACACTAGACCTACTCGATTATCGTTACCTCTATACCGCTCGATCGTCGCCTCTCTTACACCACTCATTGTTGTTGCATCGAAACTGCTCAACTGTCGCACCGGACCTAGCTCACTCGTTGCACCCTGCTCACCAGCCAATCCATCATCCCCGCCTTGGCCGATGACAATCTCATCATCATCAAAGAAGCTTGCTGCCTGTGCGTCTCCACTTATACCATGGTGCTCCCGCTATTCATCGAGGTCAATAAATTTTTGAATCTCGTTGAGTATAATATCGATGAAAATCAATAATCTGAGTGTAATGGCCCTAATAGTAATTTTAGTACATCATGAGAAGAGTGAGGATGAGGCATAAAGACAAAGATCCTATTATTGAGTTATTAAACGATGAAACCTTCTTAATGTGTTTAAATTTTTTTATTTTGAGTTAGTATGTTGAATGCATATTTGTTAAATCATAATATGTGTTATATTCTTAAATTAAAATTTTATAAAAAATACTATAATAAAGTATAAAATTTAGTGAATATCCTAAAACCATTGTCAAAATTCTGATAGATAATATAATTTAAAAATGAATTAACTTTTCCTTTTATGTCAAAATATGTCAAGAACTATTTGATCTGCGGAGGTCAAAATATGTCGGACCAGCATTGCTTGTAAAATACTACAAGTTGAATCAAATCTATGAGAGACAAGTAGCACACTGTGGACAGGAGAACATCCTACTGAGTTAAACCTGATGAGTTACTTCCGAATTCTATAAGGTAGAATCGAAGCCTGACGTGTATAGTACAGAAAACCCCCCAAATCAACAATTAGAATGAAACCTACTGAGTTACTCATGAATTCTCAAAAAGTTGAAAATAGTATGGGAAAGTTCAAAATAATGTCAAATAATCATGCCCCAATACACTGATCTGTGCTACAATGTCGAAGATTAGCGATTGTGCGCCATAAGGGTTATATAACTACCAAATTGCTAAAGCACATACAAATATTCTATGATCACCAGTAACAATTCTCTTTGATTTGCAATATTCTAAGGCTGGTTGTACACGAACGAAAGAAAATGACATCTATAGTTTAAAAGTCGCTATATACAGAAGAATAAAGAGCATAATTCATCTATGCAGGTAAACAATTTGATGCAACTGAGTGAACATGCAAGGAGAAGCAAAAGCAAACAGATGAACCAATGATCGTGGAAACCCAGTCATCCCTGAACATGAACCCAGATGACCTCATCACCTGCCTGCAAGACTCCAAGATCGCTATCCTCACATGCAATGAAAAAGCTCCCCAACCCTCCATGCAGGTGCGGCGACGACGAACGGTTCAAGTGCAACACTGGCGAGCGATGCAAGTGCGGCGATGATCGAGTGGTGCAGGAGCAATACAATCGAGCAGGTGTATAAATTTAATGATTAAAAAATAATAAAATTACGATTAGGGCAAGAAGGGATTAAATATTTCACCTTCGGATCGGGTCATATATAATTACCCTCTTTATAATATTTCAAAATGCTAGGTTTTGATATCAAATATTATGACTTGTACTTGATAGGCTAATTGATTTTATCAATTTCGTTTAACTCAAACTACTAGTCAAACATTTAAGTTTTAAATTAATAATATAATATTCATCAAACTTTTATAAGATAAATTTAATTTTATCTATTTTCAATGTGAGATTAATCAGGATATTACATGACACATATACATCAACCAACAAATATGATAAAAATAAGCTAACAAGATCGTCATCACAAATCACAAAAGAATATATTATCTAAATTATAAATAATTAAAAAATATTTTTCTAATGATAAGAGATTAAAGACCCTGAACAAAGAAGGATCATTCAACTGTAGATTCTCTCTCCTATTTTTGATACTAATTTTATTTTCTCTCTCTCTCTCTATATATATAGGTTGATTTGAGGAATCATATCGAGAACCTCTTAACGAGTATTTTTTTTTTTTTACACCAGGGAGCGCATAGTTTCATCTAAACCTTAATATCATCATGGACATTCTCATCTCGAAATTTGTATTGTTGATTGATTCATATTATGCTTAAAGATTTAAAGGTGTATCGAATCAAGTTGTCTCTATAATTCAGATTGATGATCAACTTTGAAACTAACAATAATAAAACACTCATAACATCTATTTCCACAAACTCCACACTCAAAACAGGGATAGAAAGTCTCGGCTTGCTTTATTTCCATAAACTCCACACTCAAAACAAAGATAGAAGGTGCTAGCTTGCTTTATTACCTCATTCTTCACACTCAAAATAAGGACAAAAGGTCTCAGCTTGCTTTATTTCCACAAACTCCACATTCAAAATATTTTGTCCGATCTTACTTTATTTTCACAAACTCTGCATTCAAAATAGAGGTAGAAGGTTCCAACTTGCTTTATTTTCATAAACTCCACACTCAAAACAGCTACAAAGGTCCGAGCTAGAAGCGATAGAAGATATGAGTTTTGTTCTAACTTTAATTTTATAAGTCTCAACTAGGAGCTCAAAGTAATCAAGTTAGCATAAGATGTTATTTTTATAGAAATACTGATCATGATTTCACCTCATGCCTCATGAGATAATGTATATGCTTCTTTTATTAACAATCGGGACACATGTAGAGGGACTGCCAATGGAAATAATATCAACGTGGAGTTCCTTAATAAACGTTTGAGCAATAATAGCCAAGACCTAGAGGGAGAGGTCAAGTAAGGGTCTATGCACTCACCTATCAGAATGTTGAAGCCTTAGAATTCATCATTCAAGTTATAATCACTCTATGAAATGTCTTATATTGTGCTTATAGATTCTAGTTATACATATTCTTTTTTATTATCTTATTTTGGTACGAGACTACATAAAAATCCTAAGACAATGATAATGCATTAATGGTAACAATACTAGTTAGAAACACTATGATAGATGATCAGATATTTAAAAATTATATTATTATTATTGAAAGTCATGATTTGCGTAGACCTTATTCTATTAATATTTCACAACTTCGATGCCATATTGGGTATAGATTGACTTTTAGCATATAATGTAAGTGTTAAATTGTTTTTGTAAGACTTACTTTCTTAGACTAATCACATTTTCAATTTATTAGAATTCAAGAAAAGCTCTCTCATATTATTTCAACTTTGATTACTATCCAATTATAACTAAAAGGATGTTAGGGGTGCTTAGTTTTCATTTCTAAAGAAGAATCAAAGAAGCTATTATTAAAAGACATCCCTATTATACACGATTTTTCAGATATTTTTTCTAAGGATATGCTTGGACTATCACTTGCCCAGCAAATTGAATTTGTAATTAATCTTCTACTAAGCAATGCACTTATTTCTAAACCTTCTTATCAAATAATACCAATTAAGTTAGATGAGTTAAAGAAATATATTCAGAAGCTTTTAGTCAAGGGCTTCATTTGACCCAGTGTATCAGCTTAGAGTATTTTTGTCCTATTGGTGAAGAAAAAAAGATAGATCTATACGGCTATGCATTGATCATAAGCAGCTCAACCAAGTAACCATCAAGAATAAGTATTATTTTCCCTTAATAGATGACATATTCGATCAATAGTCAAATATACTCGAAGATTGATTTGAGGTTTGGATATCATCAACTACAGATAAATGGAAGGAGATATAAAAAATCTACTTTTAAAACAAGATATAATTAGTATAAATTTTTAGTAATGCATTTTAGACTCACAAATATACCAGCTTTCTTCATGGATCTCATGAATAGTATTTCACCCTTATCTTAATAAATTTGTAATAACATTTATTTATGACATTTTGATATACTGCAAAAGTAGGGTGAAACATGAATACAATCTTAGAATAGTTTTGAAAATCCTAAGATAAGAGAAATTATATACGAAATTGAGTAGGTATAATTTTCAGCTCAATGAAGTTAAGTTTCTCTATTATGTAATTTCTAGTACTAGTATATGTATTAGCCCCTTAAATATTAAAGTTGTGATGAACTAGAAGCAACCATTTAATGTTTTGAAGATTAGAAGCTTTTTGGGTTTGGTTGGATATTATAGAATATTTGTAAAAAATTTTTCCAAAATAATAGCAACCTTGACTAAGTTGATACAAAAAATGTGAAATTCATTTAGGTCGATAAATGTTAATAAAGTTTTCAAGAACTAAGGGAGAATTAACCAATACTCCTATCCTGGTGATTCCTTAGTTATGTTCTAATACAAAATGAGAGGATGGTTACTTATGCATCTAGATAACTAAAACTTTCTGAGGAAAATTATCCTACTCATGACTTAGAGCTAACATTATCATTTTTGGACTAAAAAGTTTAAGACATTATCTCTATGGATATACTTTTGAAATCTTCATCGATCATAAGAGTCTCAAGTATATCTTCACTCAGAAGGATTTGAATATAAGATAGAAAAGATGAGTAGACTTTTTAAAGGATTATAATCTTAATATCAATTACCATTATGGGGAGGCTAATGTAGTTACTAATACCTTAAATAGAAAATCTTCAAGTTTTATAGCTTATATGAATATTCAAAGAAATTCTATGATGACAAACTTAGTAAATATGAAGCTTGAACTTTTATTTGAGACATAAAATTTTTTTGTCATGTTTGATGACACAATTATTTTTAATAAAAAGGTAAAAAAAGTTAAAATGAAGATAAATATCTTTAGATGATAGCTAAGGAGGTAGTTTAGGAATCTGATCAGAATTTCTCCAAGTCGAGGATGGTTCTATTAGGTTCCATAATCAACATTGTATTCCCAAAAGTCATCAAAGAAAGATACAACTGGTGGAGGAGGCCAATAGATTAAGATTTAATATCTATCTTAAGACTATCAAGATGTATCAAGATTTGCATCAAAGCTCTTGGTGACATAGTATGAAGAGAGGCATAGTTGTTTGATTTACCAACAGGTAAAGGTAGAACATAAAGTGCTCGTAGGAAGATTGTAAAAGATTCAAATTCCTGAATATAGGTGAGAGTAGGTCACTATGAATTTTATAATGAGACTATCTAAGACCGAAAGGATAAGATGGAATTTGGATAGTAGTGTATAGAGTCACTAATTTTGCTCACTTTTTTCTTGTTAATAAAAAGTATCTCCTAGATATATTAGCAAGTTTATATATTAAAAATATTATTTGATATCACGGGGTATCAGTTAGTATTATCTCTGTTTGAGATCAAAGATTTACTTGAGCACACACTAAAAGTTTAGCTTAGCTTTTCATCCCCAAATGGACTATCAATATGAGAGAATAATACAAACTCTGGAAGATCTCTTAAGAGCCTGTGTCTTGAACTTTGGTACAAGTTGGGATATGCATTTGTATATAATTGAGTTTGCTTACAAAAATAACTATCATTCTAATATATAGATGGCCCCATTGGAAGCTCTTTATGGGAGAAAGTATATATCTCCTATGTACCTAGATGAAGTGAGAAAACAAAAGTTTTTGAGATCTCAATTGATTAAATAAGATGTTAATAATGTTAATAGCTCAACATTGCTAGAAAAGTTATGCAGATTGAAGGCAAAGAGATCTAGAATTTAAAGTTGATAATCATATCTTCTTGAATGTGTCGTCAACTAAGGGAGTCATGAGATTTGGCTAAAGGAGGAAGCTAGCCCCTAGATTCAATGAAGCATTTAAGATCTTATAGAAGATTAGACGTATAGTATACAGATTGGCATTACCCTAGGCTTTAGCTGGCATCTATGATGTATTTCACGTCTTTATGCTCTAGAGGTATACCAAGGATCCATCCCATGCTATATCCTCCCAACCTCTATAACTAATAGACGATGCCATCTTTATAGAGCAACCAATCTAGATCTTAGAAAGAGTATGTTTTGAAGAATAAAGTTATACTTTTGGTAAAAATCTGTTGATAGCACCATTCAAATTAAGAGGTAACTTAGAAAAGAGAAAAAGATGTGAAAGAGCAGTATCTTTATTTTTTGGAGAAATATAATCGAATCCCAAATTTAGACATAATTTTTTATTTTATTTCTTGCTAATGAAATTTAAAAAATAACATTTCAACATTTCAAGTAAGGTGATATCATTTTATTAATAAATTAAATAAAATAAAGATTAAATAAATATAAAAATAAAAATCTTACCTTATTTGGAGGGCTCATCTCCTCTTATTCAATGGGAGGGATTCCTCTCCTTCATTTCTCACTAAACAAGTCTAGCAATAAGAGAAACCAAGAGTTGCATCCCATTGAAGAGAGATAGATTCTTTTATCTTTCTTGAAAAATAAAATTTTTCTTTGATTCCTTTAAATGTTTGAACATTTATTTTTAAATTAAAACATGTTATAATTATTCATGTCATAGAAAGTTTCTAAAACTTGTTTTATCTTTTAAAGGTTTAGAATTTTACATTGGGGGGGGGGGGGGGGGGTTAAAAATTATGTCGATTCGAGAAATTTCATATAATAAAAACCAGGGGTAAAAATTATGTCGATTTGAGAAACTTCATATGATAAAAACCAGTTTTGACTCAAATCGTTTGTTTCACTTTGAATAAGTAGAAAAAAAAAAGTTTGGGCAGTTTGCAATGTAGTAAAGTTGAATGCAGTAAAGAGAATTTGTAGTAAGAAAAGAACACATCGGAATTTATAGTGGTTCGATCGTTATGACATACATCAACTTTCAATTCCTCCTCCATTGAGGTTACCGACGTCCATTAATGGTCCTTCTTCAATGGGCAAAGACCAACCATCTATTTACAGTGCTTTCTCCTTTTCATAGGTTTAGGAGGTAACCTTTACAAGCCTCACACCTCTCTTGAATGATCTCAACTCTTAGTAAGGGAGTTGGAGGACTCTTACACTTTTACAACACTTTAACACCCCAAGAATTCAAGATTATGTTAACACTTTCGTGCCCTTTCATTCAGAAAAGGGTGGGGTATTTATAGGCCCTAATGGCTTCAGAATTGGAGCAAAAAAGTGTCACATCCTCATATTTTGGGATACTGGTGGTACCACCATCATTATTGGGAGGTACCATCGCTTGATATTCTGACACTAGGTGGTATGACTACCTGATAGAGCTCGGAGACTGAGCTCTGGTGGTACCATCGCCTAACAAGGGCGGTACCACCGCTGGCAGCATTAACTGCCGACGGTACCACCGCCCAGACCACTTGGGAGATTGGGTCACCAAGCGGTGCCACCGCTGGCTATGACTTCAAGTACTTAATGAGCTATTTCAATCAGCCCAATTTAGCCTTGGAAAGGGCCTAGTTGACCCTCAATTGAGTTAGTGGGATTGTACCCCATTCCTAACTCAACTTAAGGACTAATTATAATAATTAAGATATTTAATAAAGGATTTTTGTTTCGGTTCGTCAATTGTTCTTCCGGTGAGTTTTCGATGATCTTCCGACGAACTTCCGACGATCTCTCGGTAATGTTCCGATGGACTTCCGGTAAGCTCCTGGACTTCTTGATGATCTTCTTGACGAGTTTCGATGAGCTTCTTTGGTAATCTCCTGGACTTCTCGGTTAATTCTGGCGGAACTTCTGACGAACATTCGGACTTCCAACGAACTCTCAAACTCCCAATGAAATCTCGATCTTGACTTTGGCACAACATTTGCTTTATGTCTTACGTAGTTAATCCTGCATACTTATCTCAACACATAGATTAGATCAAACAATTTTACTAATTGATTTTATCATTAAAATCCGAGATTCAACAATCTCCCCATTTTTTATGACGACAACTTATTGGTAACGGAGTTAACCTTAACTCCCCTATCTATATGACATACTTGAGAGATTACAAACTTGAATTCACAACCTTGAATTCAAACTTTAATCGATTTTAAATAGAAATCACATGCATTATGCATCATCATAGTTTTAAGTCATCAAGATATTAAATACACAATTTCATCACTTCTTTCATGATAAAATGCTTCGGGCATTGCCTTACATGAAATGTCATCATGATATAATTTGTGTGATAGCATTAAAAAATTCTCAGTATTAAGAATCACAATATTGCATAATTATATGGTAACATTAAAAATTCTCAGCATTAAAAAGATCATAACATCAAAAGTTCACAATATTAAAGGTTTTCAACATAGAAGAGATCACAACATTTAAGTGAAAGATTCCATCAACTTCTCCCCCTTTATTATCAGCAAAAAGACATGCATAGTCATTCAAGTGGTGGCAAGTCAACTCAGTTAAAATTTGATCTTGACATTGTTCAAATCGATCCATTCGAGTCCCTATGTCATCGATAAATGAGGAGGGTGCTTTCTCTATTGGAGGTGTTGCCTCAAAGGGACCAATAGGAGGAGATTGATGTTTCCTAAATATTGGTATTTCAGGTTCTGGATCAGGTGGGAGGAGATCAGTCTTTCTAGGTAATCTAGTCCAAGTCCTATTTCTGACTATACATCTTAACCTTCTTAGCAGGTTTCTATTTATGATATTAAACCTATCTAGTTTCAAGATTTCTTCGTCAGGTGGAATGACTATGTCATATGCATGGATTAGTCTAGTGATCAAGCCACCATATGGAAGCATCATATCCTTTTTTAATAGTTCGATCATGTTTTGTTGTATTAGATAACCAAAACAATTATCATGTCCCTTCATAATCCAATACATCGTACCTAATTCCATTTAACTAACTTCATCATGATAATATTGTTTTGGGAGTATAATACTGATCAAAATGTGATGAAGCAATTTGGTGTTGAAGGGTAGTAAATATTTATAGCTTTTTGGAAGAATAGACAAGTTTGGATTATAAAAAATTATACCTAAGGCATCAAAATAAGTGGTCCCAACTGATTCTTATTGACCTCTAAAGTAACAACCTCTTCTTTTCTCAATAATTCCTATGAGGTTATAAATTACGCTATCCGTAATGGGCATATGATGTCCTAAGAGATACGTGGAGACCTTATCATGTTCATCCACATGCAAGTTGTTGTAAACCAACCTAACAAGTCTAGGATAGATAGGTTCACTTATTTGAAAGATTGAGAGGATATTTAGGTTAGCAAACCATTGAATTTGTTCCAAATTGTTCAATTCCTCTAAGTCTACATATTTTCCCTTATGAACATTTCTAATCTCTATGGTTGGAAGTTTAAGGGCATGTTGAGGAGAATAAAAAAGTAGGGAGTCATAGGTTTTATCTAACCCCCTCTTACCTTTGTCTCTTGAGGATATTCTAGAAGTCATAGAGACTACATTTATTAAGAGCAAATGAGAGGCAAGAATAAGTAATGCAAAGAAGGAAATGATTTGGTTTAGGGATTACCTTAGTAGTTTAACCTTCTTGATATTGATCCTTGATTTAGTAGAGAATGAGAACTTTTTTGAGTTAGTAGAGAGAGAGCAAGAGGAATAAAGGATTTGGGGCTTTTTGGAGAGGTGTAGAGTGAGTTGGGGTCGGTTCTATCGCCAGCCCTAACTTGTCTTTATATAGGGAAGGTTGCGGGCGGTGACACCGCCTACAAGCAGTGACCACTAGCGGTGCTACCGCCAGCTGGGTGGTGCCACCACCTACAGGCAGTGAGCATTGACTGCATTGTGGTGTAGTGCATATTTGTGTGGTGCTGACATTATTTGTTTTCATCGTACAAGATCTTTATCATTATGTGGTGCACATACTTATTTACACCAATATCATATAAGATTTTTGAAGTTCTACTTTCGTAAGAGGAGAATTCATATGGCTCATTAAGTATACCATAATTTCATGATTCAAATCTTATCTCAAGTAAAGAAAAAATAGTAAATGATCTCAAAAAATAGAACTCAATTAAGAAAATCTAGAAAAAATTTAAAGAGGAACTCATGTATCAGAGAAATTCAGCATACCTAATTCTCTTCTTATAAAATTAAATTATTCCTCAATCAAGAGTTTTATAAAAATATCGACCAATTGATGTTTCGTATCAATGAATTCTAAGACTACATTATGATTATTAACATAATCTCATATATAGTGATGCCTAATGTTAATATGTTTAGTTCTAGAGTGTTGAATCAGATTTTTCGTTAAACATATTGTGCTTGTGTTATCACATTTTATTAAAATATTCTTAAGATAAATTCTATAATCTTCTAATGTATTTTTCATCCATACGACTTGTGCACAACATGCACTAGCTGCTATGTATTTGGCTTCGATCGTGGATAGTGCAACCGAGTTTTATTTCTTGGAAGACCAAGAGATGAGTGCATGACCTAAGAATTGATATGTTTCAGATATACTTTTTCTATTTAATCTACATCTAGCAAAATTCGCACTAGCATAAGCAATTAATTCGAGGTTTTCAAATTTTAGATACCATAATTCTAGATTAGTGGTTCCTTTAAGATATCTAAGAATTCTTTTAACTGTTTTAATATGCTTTAATATGAGATAGCTTAGGATTAAATTGAAACCTAGCACAAAGTCCTACGCTAAACATAATGTCCGGTCTAGTTACGATGAGGTATAGTAAACTACTTATCATACCCCTATAAGCTTTTTGATCAAAGCTTCTCTACTTCATCAATGTCTAACTTAGTTGAGGTACTCATACGAGTATTGATAGCCTTTGAACCACCTATATTAAACCATTTTAGCAAGTCTAATGCATATATTGTTTGACTAAGAAAAATATCATCATTAAGTTGTTTGATTTGTAATCCTAAAAAAAAAAGGTTTGTTCACCCATTAAACTTATTTCAAACTCTAGGCTCATACTCTTGGTAAACGATTCACATAAAGATTCATTTGTAAAACCAAAAATAATATCATCAACATAAATTTAATTAATAAAGAAATTATTTTGGATAAGAAAGGAGCTAAGTCTCTCATACCAAGCCCTTGGGGCTTATTTTAATCGATAGAGAGTTTTAGTCAATTTAAACATATGATTAAAAAAATTATCATTCTCAAATCTGGGAGGTTATTCAACATAAACTATTTCGAAAATAAAGTCATTAAGAAAAGCACTTTTAACATCCATTTGAAATAACTTTAAGTTACTACAACTAGCATAGGCAAGGAGCATCCTTATGGCTTCTAATCATGCCATAGGAGTGAAGGTTTCTTCATAATCGATACATTCTTCTTAGTTGAAATATTTGGCCATTAATCTAGCCTTGTTTCTAACTACGATACCAAATTCATCTTGCTTGTTTCTAAAAACCCATTTAGTACCAATAACTAAATGGTCATTTGACCTCGGAACAAGCTTCCACATCTCATTTATCTGAAATTGGTTCAACTCTTCTTGCATTGTGATAACCCATGAATAATCTTTCATGGCCTTGTCAATGCAGTTAGGTTCAATTTGAGAAAGAAAAGCAGCATTTGCACAAAAATTTTTAGGAGAAGAATGAGTTTGAACCCCTTTTGATGTGTCTCATATAATTAGCTCCTTAGGATGAGTATCTATATACTTTCATTCCTTGGGTAAGAATGTTTTGGAAGAAGATACATCCAAGTTGCTAGTTGAAGGAGAAGGTTTATTTAAATTCAAAGCATCAAAATTAAGATCATCATCAAACTCATTTTTCTTAAATTTGAAAACTTTATTAAAGACAACATGAATAAATTCTTCTATAACCAAAGTTCTTTTGTTAAAATACAAAAGGCTTTAGAAATATAAGAATAGCCAAGAAAAATCTCTTCATCAAACTTTCCTAAGGTATCTTTCTTATTCAAGATAAAATATTTACAACTGAAAACTTTAAAATATGAAACGTTAGGTTTTTTGTTGTTTTTTAATTCATAAGGAGTTTTGGAAAGTAATAGTCTTACTAGAACTTTATTCATGACATAGCATGCCATATTAACGGCTTTGGCCCAAAAATATTTGGGTAGGCTATGTTCGTTAAATATGGTTCTTGTCATTTCTTGTAAGTTTCTTTTTTTTTTTTCTACTACTCCATTTTGTCGAGGATTTCTTGGAGTAGAGAAATTATGGTTATATCTATTAGATTCATAAAAAATTTAGAAATCATAGTTTTGAAATTCGCCATCGTGATCACTCTGAATTGATGAAATCATAAAGCATTTTTCATTTTGAACAAGTTTACAAAACTTAAAAAAATACCTAAAGCAATCACTTTTGTGTGCCAAGAAGTATATCCATATGTATATACAATAATCATCTATAATTACAAAGGCATATTTGCTACCTCCTAGGCTTGATGTATTAATTAGTCCAAACAAATTCATATGAATCAATTGCAATGGTCTAGAGGTGCTTATTTGATTCTTTGGTTTGAAACTACATTTTATTTGTTTTCCTAGTTGACATGCATCACACACATTGTCTTTAACGAACTTAATGCTAGGAATACCTCTTATAAGTTCTTTAGATGAGATTTGAGAGATTAATTTCATGCTAACATGACATAATCTCCTATGCTAAAGCTAAGCATTGTCATTCAAAACCAAAAAATATATTTCATTAAAAAGATCATCAATATTAATAATATATATATTATTTTATTTTAAGACAATCATGGATATGTTTTTTGTGGTTTTTCAATGATGCAAGCATTGGATTCAAATCTAATGATGTATCCTTTATTATACAATTGACTAATACTCAAAAGATTATGCTTTAAGCCATTAACCAACAATATATCTTCAATCAAAATGTTGGATTTGTTACCTATGGTTCTTATGCCAATAGTTTTACCCTTGTTATTATCTCCGAATGTGACATACCCTTCGTCTAGGCTAGTGAGCTTAGAGAATTGAGATGGATTTTCGGTCATGTGCCTTGAGCATCCACTATTAAGGTACCATCTCTTACTCTTAGCTTGTAATGGTAAATGTTTCTACAAAAAATGATGATTTTTAGATACCCATTTTACCTTGGGTGTCTCAAAAATCGATCTACATAACTTATCATGTGGCATTGAGTCATTTGAGGTTCCTTTAGGTACCCAAATCAATCTATGTGGACTATATCTCTTAAATGAATATTTGTACGCAATATGTCCGGGTTTACAATAAAAGTTGCATTTGGTGTGGGGTGATACGTGCAAGGTAGGGCCTTTAACAAAGGTAGTTAGATTTTGGTGAGAGCTATTCACAAATCCGATTCTGCCTCTTCTATGAACTTGACCCTTATTTGCAAGGATCATGGTCAAGGACTTGCTACTAACCTCAAACTTTTATAAGGTTTCTTTGAGTAGCAAGTTTTCCTTATTAAGTGCCTCTAAGTGTTCACACTTAGTACATGGAAGCAAAGAAGGATTATCATGCTTAAGTTTTTCAAATTCAACATTTAAAATGGCATGATCTTTTTTCAAAGAGTTATACTTTTTACTCAAAGATCTACATTTATCAAACAATTTATGAAAAGCACTTAAGAGCTCATCGAATGATAAATTTGCATTTAATGAACTACTTACCTCATCTCCGATAGTCATTAGTGTTTAGTGAGCAACTTGCTCTGTGTTGGTTGGCTCCTCTTCATCGGATGCACTTGAGTAGTCTCATATTGCTTTAAGAGCCTTCTTCTTCTTTGGTTGCTTCTTCTTTACTTGGGGACATTCGCTTTTGAAATGTCCTGGCTTCTTGCATTCATAGCATATAACTTATTCTTTTTTGGGTTTAAATTTATTTTTAGAGTTATTTTTAAATTTATTCATTTTTTATGAATTTTTTAAACTTTCTTGTCAAGAGTGTCAAGTCATCATCATAGTCCTCATCACTTGAATTTTCTTTCAAGTGGTCTTCTTGAGTTTTCAATGTCGTATTCTTCCTATTCTTTGAAAGGTTATTCATAAGTTTTTCATGAGCTTTACAAGTCATTTTGTAGGTCATTAGTGACCCGATAAGTTATTTGAGAGAAAAATTATTTAAATCCTTGGCCTTTTGAATGACCATTACTTTAGGGTCCCAACTCTTTGGAAGGGATCTCAAGATTTTATTAATAAGTTCAAAGTTCAAAAAACATTTGTCAAGGGCTTTTAAACTATTGACAACAACAGTAAAACGGGTGTACATATCGACAATAGTTTCGTTTGGCTTTATTTAAAACAATTCATAAGTATGAACTAAAAGATTTATCTTCGACTCCTTTACTCTATTAGTGCATTTGTGAGTAATTTGGAGTGTGTGCCAAATATCAAAAGTCATTTCACAAATAAACACTCGATTGAATTTGTTTTTATCTAAAGTACAAAACAAGGCATTCATAGCCTTGGCATTTAAAATAAAAGTCTTTTTCTCTAACTCATTCCAATCGTTCATTGGAAGAGAAGACTTTTGAAAGTCATTTTCCACGAGGTTTCATAACTCAAAATCCATTAAAATTAGAAAGATCTTCATTCTAGTCTTCCAATATGTGTAATCCATCCCATTGAATATGGGCGGATGTGTAATTGAATGACCCTCTTAGTTGCCGACAAATGTCATCTCTCTTGAGTTTTAAACCAAATGAGAGTTACCTTGCTCTGATACCAATTGTTAGGATCAAGAGTGATATTAAGGGGGGTGAATTAGTGCAGCGAAAAAATTACGTCGATTCAAGAAACTTCATACGATAAAAACCGGTTTCGACTCAAATCATTTGTTTCACTTTGAATAAGTAGAAAAGAAAAGGTTGGGTAGTTTGCAATATAGTAAATTTGAATGCAGTAAAGAGAATTTGCAGTAAGGAAAGAACACACCAAAATTTATAGTGGTTCGATCGTTATGACCTACATCCACTTTTAATTCCTCCTCCATTGAGGTCACCGACATCCATTAATGGTCCTCTTTCAATAGGTAAGACCAATCACCTCTTTACAGTGCTTTCTCCTTTTCACAGGTTTAGGAGATAATCCTTACAAGCCTCACACCTCTCTTGAATGATCTCAACTCTTAGAAATAGAGGAGGAGGACTCTTGCACTTTTACAACACTTTAACACCCCAAGAATTTAAGATTATATAAACACTTTCATGCCCTTTCATCCAGAAAAGGGTGGGGTATTTATAGGCCCCAATGACTTCAAAATTGGAGCAAAAAAGTGTCACATCCCCGAATTTCGGGATGCTAACGGTACCACCGCCTGCCACTGGGCGGTACCACCGTCCAATATAGGCGGTATGACCGCTTGACAGAGCTCGAAGACCATGCTCTAGTGGTACCATCGCCTGATAAGAGCGGTACCACCATTGGCAGCATTAACAGTCGGAAGTATCACCGCCCAGACCACCTAGAAGACTGGGTCACCAGGCGGTGCCACCACCGGTCGTGACTTCAGGTGCTGAATGAGCTATTTCAACCAGCCCAATTCAGCCTTGTTAAGGGCCCAATTGACCCTTAACTGAGTTAGTGGGATTACCTCCCAATCCTAACTCAACTTAAGGACTAACTACAATAATTAAGATATTTAACAAAGCATTCTTATTCCGGTTCGTCAATTGTTCTTCCGAAGATCTTCCGGCGAACTTCCGACGATCTCTCGGCAATGTTCCGACAGACTTCTGGTAAGCTCCTGGACTTCACAGTGATCTTCTTCTCGACGAGCTTCTTTGGCAACCTTTTGGACTTCTCGGTTAATTCCGGTGGAACTTCCGACGAACTCTCAAACTCCCAACAAAATCTCGATCTTGACTTTAGCACAACATTTGCTTTATGTCTTACGCAGTTAATCCTACACACTTATCTCAACACATAGATTAGATCAAACAATTTTACCAATTGATTTTATCATCAAAATTTGAGATTCAACAATAATTATTCATATCCAAGTTTCTAAAATTTTTATTTTGAATGCATGATCTTTAATTTCTACTAGTTTTATATAATACTTGATTAAAAATACTATTTTCTCCTTTATATAATTTTATTATTTAAATCTATTATTATTTATTATATTTTAATGGCTCAATACTAATGAATAAATATTTTGATTATATTTCTATGATGTCAAAACTAAGAATTGAGGGAATTGATTAGAATTTATATTGATATTAACTATGCTAGGCCCAGCCCACATAATAAGTCGCAACCCATATATTAGCTCCAACCATTAGGTTAGACCTATAACCAATAGGCTTGACCCAACCCATAGGTTAGGCCATATAGGCTATAGCTCAACCTAGCCTAATATAGATAATTATGTGTATTGCACGTGATTAATCCATGGGCTACGAGTTGGTTTGGTGTATGCACAGTCATGTACAGTGTACCATTGCCTTTGCTTTAATTGATTTGAACTCATATATTGATTGAACTAATCGGATTTGATTAGTTTAGATCAATTCAAGATGATTCCAAATTAGCTTGACTTATTCAAGTTTGTTTAACCTGAATTGAATCCAATATAGTTTAAATTATACTAGTATAGTTCTAAACCAATTAAATCAGGATTAAAGACCAGTTTAGTTATGTTCTAATTAAATCAAGTTCAATTTGATTGATTGTGCTAGGGTTTAAGTAAATTCAGTGTTAATTGATATTATTTGATATTAATAATATTTGATCGATAAATTAAGATGTTTCAATGTATTATTTCATCTCAATATAGAAATGAATAATATGAGATGATTTTGTTTCTCGATCGAGGGTAGGTAAGGGGATTCCCTTTAGGGATTAGCGGGTTGTTAGACGTGACGACTAAATGATTCCTTCATTAATTATTAAGAGGAATCTATCCCTAATTTAACAAGTGAGGAACATCACTCTATTTATTATTGAGAGTATGATATGAGTTTATTTCCATTCGTTATTAGGAGAATATAAATTCATCTCGTAGGATAAAGCGTCTCCAACTACTATTAGAGGAGTGCTCATTTATGTACTTAATATATGCTTATGGGATAATTGACTTTCATATATGTGTTTATTTTATAAGTTGACTTAGACTTCCTACCTAAAGTTATTGAAATTTTTATATTTTATTTTTTATTTCAAAACAACCTATTAGTAGCATTAGACTATATTCCAATGAAGGAACATATCTTCCTTTACTGTTAGATAAATCCAATGGACTTTATATTGGAATCTATATTTCTCAAAAAGTCTCATATCTACTTTTGATTTATATTTTATGAATAAATAAATTATAATAAATATGTATAATTTATGTATATTAATAAAATGATATTTATTTACAGGTGGAAAGATTATGTAATCCTATAAAAAAAAATTCACTATGTGACATGCCAAGACATGATTAGATGATGAACATTACCGTGAATCACCTGCATAATTAAAAGTTGCTCCAATTAAAACATAAGAGTTCATATAATTGACAGAAATAAAGATAGTTGAATGTATTATTTAAGTTTAAAACTTAGAATAATTTTTCTAAGAGTTTCCAAACTTGGAAGCTTTCATTAAAAACTGACAGAATGTAACGATATATGTTACCAACCAATGGCAATAAATTGTAGAAGCACAAATATTTGTTATCCCTCAACAAGGAAACAATTCATGCAGGCACAGAGTTGACATCCAACACTCGTCTTATTATTTCTGTTACGGCAAATTCTTGGGTGAGAATGCCAGCATGAGTAGCATTTGGGATTTTGATGACTTTGAGCTCTTGTTCTGGAGCATCAGACCACTCTGATTCAAGTGCCAATAAGCTAGCCAGATTCACCAACCCATCCCCATCACCAGAAACCACCTCAGGAGGCTCGTCAAACTTTCCTTCACCATTGTAGAGAAATGTTTCAGGAGTGTCCACCCCAACCCCTATAATGCAAGTCACTGGAACTCCCGGCGCCGCCATCTCCTCTAGCAACGGCAATATACGAGATACATAAGGTTTTACGCCCTCTTGGAACCCAATTGCTTGCAGGAATTCTGCCATGTTGGTTGCCGAGTAGTTCCTGTCTCTCGTAACGACGAGCGGTCTGTTTCCAAATGTTTTAGGGAAAGGCAGAAGCCAAAGGTTGCTTTCTGTTCTCCTGAATTGTTCTCTTATTGTTAAGGGGTCCACCAAAGGCATCCCTATTGTGTCTCCACTGGTGAACATGAACATTTCCACGACAATGCCTCCCCACGGTGCAGACAGTGCTATGAAGTGCTTGATGAACTTTCGGCGCCACCATGAAGGATTGCGATTAAGGAGATGAAGGGTGAGCAATCCACCATAGCTGTGTGTTAAAATGATCACAGGTTTGTCTCCGTTCATCTTGCTGGCCTGCTCAACTAGCTCTCTAAGATCTTGAAGGTATTGAGTAGCCACCTTTGATGGATGACCTCCTCCGGCAAGGCTGTATCGGAAATCGTAAGGTGCTCCGAAAAGGTTGAGGTTGTCTTGGTACCCAATTTCTTCCAAGGACTTCACCAGGGTATCCATGCAAATAGAAGAATCCCTGGAAACTTGTCATGGTTAAAAGACTTAGCTTATCATGCAAAATTATTATCCTAAAGTAGATCAGACCACTCATTCAGAATGCATCTGCAATTACAGAATATATTTGGATGATTTGCAACCAGTGCTTCATTTCTTGGTCAGAAAGGGCAGTTTATTTGGTCAACCTTGTGCCAGGCTAGGATAATTTGGCTGGAGGCCAAAAAGTTCGAAAGAGTAACATATGCAAAAAATCTAATAGAAATTGTCAATTTTATTGATTATTATGGTCATTTTCTTACTTGAAATCAAAGGAAAAATATAGCACCATGTTTTCAGATCCCAAATGTAAAATAGAAACAGTGCAAAAAGAAGATGAAGAAGAAAAGAAATAAAACAGAGGACTGCTTGATCCTGTAGATCAATCAGTGGCCCAAACCTTGAAAGAAAGAAGGATGAAGGAAGGGGGGGCTTTTGCTTACTTGCGGTTGGGATCGAGGAATCGTAACCCCTCGGTGGAGCCGAAGAAGGGGACGCGGGTTTCGACGCCGGGCACGTTGCGGAAGTCGTCGGCGTCGGGGTCGTAGAAGAGGCTCAGCTGGTGGGCGAAGCATCGCTGGGCGGCGGAATCCAGGAGGAGGGAGCGGTCCATCCAGATCCTGAACCAGCCAGCGGCTTGCGGAGCTTGGAGGGCGGGCAGGGGCGGGAGGTAATCCTCCGTCAGCCGGGCCTCGAGCTGGTTTCCGCTCAGGCCGGGGACCAAAATGAGGGGGTAGAGCTCATGACCGGCCGCCATGAGGAGGAGACGGTGAGTGTCGGTGAAGCACGGGAGGAGTGTTCCGTTGCTCCGCTGCTCTTATTCTCGCCGAATCATCTTTTTCTTGCTTTTTTTTTTTCTTCTAAATCCGTTTAGCAGTGAATATATAAAAAAAGAAAAATATCAGATTTGCCTAATATAATTCTAATTGTTTAATTTTGCAATCATTATCCTTGGTCCTCAGACTTGAGATACTAAATATGTCATGTATAAGTGCTACACTCTTTGATACTGGACCTATAAGTTTGAAAGTTCCAGATCTAACACAATCTATCATCAGGAGTGATAGCCAACCTTACGAGGACCGTTGAGTGTCGATAGAGGATTATCTACTCTCAATGTTATGAAAGGAATATCCTACGTGTTCTTAGTCAGACAAATCCTTAGCCAAAGTCATTTGGATTGAGAGAGAAAGAGTTCTCTGAGAGATTCTAATTAGAGCGAGACTCGAGTAGAAACTGTATGAGTTTGACAATACCATGTCTGGTATACGGTCTCTAGGATATTAGATAGAGAAGGGACTATAGATACATGGTAATTGAGGACAGACAGCTCCAATGAATTAGATTCCCCTATATCGTCTAGGGATTGTGTCATAGTAGTCTAGTACGTCTACAGTCGATGAGTCTAGTGAATTATTATAAAGATAATAATTCACTAAGCCTGAAGGAGTTCTAATAGGTTTGACTCATAGCCAACTCGATAGTGGGCCTAGAGGGTTACACGCATATGGTAGGTATTGCGACGAGTAGAGGTTCAAATATAAGATATCCCCCAGAGCTCCTATCTTATTGGATATTCAATAAGCCTATGAATTATTGGATCCAATGGATGAGATTCAATAAGAGCCAATGAGAGATTATTGGATAAAGATCCACTAATCTAAGAGGCTTGGGTAGTTGGATGAAGATCCAATACCCAATATGGCATGATCTATTAAGGTTAAGTTGATAAGGGGCCTCTATAAATATGAGAGAACTAAATGTTCATAGGCTAGAGCTTCTCTTGGTTGCCACATCTTATTCTCCTCTTTACTTCTCCTCGAATAGTAGGTCTGGAGATTAGATGAGTGTCGTCGCAGCCCCTTGGTGTTAGGAAACCTAAGCAACGACATCACATATGCATCGGAAGAACAAAAAAATAAAATTCCAAAATTTCTAAAAGTTGTATTTGTCGTTATGCGAATATTGATGCGCAAAATCCATAAAACTTAAAAGCCACATGTGAGATAGATTGTGTTACCTAGGGAGATCGTATATTCCTGAATCCCTGCAGATCTCTAAGAGAGGGTGAAGGAGGTCAAGTGTCCTCCTCTCTAGCTGTAATCCACATAATAATGTTGCGACGATGCTCCTCAAATCACCAAGCCTGCTATCTAAGGAGGAGAAGGGGAGGAGAATAGGAGATTACAACCTAAAATTGCTCTAATCTTTGAACCATTGGTTCCCTCCTATTTATAGAGGTCCCCTATCAACATAACCCTCATAGATCCTGCCCTATTGAGTATTGAATCTCCATCCAACTACCCAAGCCACTTAGATTAGTGGATCTCTATCCAATAATCTCTCATTAGCTCTTATTGGATCTCATTCATATGATCCAATAATTCAAGGGCTTATTAGATATCTAATAAGATAGGGGCTCCAACGGATATCTCATATCTGAACCTCTACTTATCGCAACACCTACCATATGTGTGTTACCCTCTAGGCCCAATATCGAGCTGGCCATGAGTCAAACCTATCAAAACTTATTCTGGCTTAGTGAATTATTATCTCCATAATAATTCACTTGACTCATCGACTACAGACGTATTAGGCCACTACACCGTAATCCTCAAACGATATAGGGGAATCCAATCTATTGGACATATCTGTCCTTAGTTACTATTTACCTATAGTCCCTCATCTATCTAATATTCTAAAGACCGTATACCAAGCAAAGTGCTGTCAGACCATACGGTTTCTACTCGAGTCTCGTTCTAATCGGATTCTCCCGGAGAAATCTTTCTCTATCAATCTAAATAACCATAGCCAGGGATTTGTTTGAGCAAGAATATATATGATATTCCTCTCATAACACCGAGAGCAGATGATCATCTATCGACACTCAATAGTCCTCGTAAGGTTGACTACCACTCCTGATGACCGGCTATACTAGATTTGGAACCTTCAGACCTATAAGTTAGGTATTAAATAGTAGAGTATTCATACAGGACATTCTTGGTGTCTCAAGTCTAAGGACTAGATACACCACTGGGACTACGAAATTACTATCTAACAATAAGGCATCATCAACCATCCAACATTCCGTAAGCGGATCAATCAGTGAACTCATTCTCCAATGAGCACTTGTACTGTATCCTTAGTGTCCCCACATAAGCAGCTATGAGACCAGTTGGATCCATCATATGAATGGGTATAAAGCACACTAGTCTGTCTGATTATCTCGATGTCCCTCTCATCATGATTCGATTCTCATTGCACAGATCCATGGACATCACAATATATTCAAGCAACATGTAATATACAGTGATAAAATGTTAAATAATAATATTAAACAAAAAAATTATGTGTTAAGTCACATGTGTCATCACACACGTGATTGGCTTGTAGGGCATCTATGACTAGCACCTAGTCTTTAGACTTGAGACACGAAAGATATTCTATATGAGTACTTTACTCTTTGATACTAGACTTATATGCCTGAAAGTTTCAGTTCGAACATAGTTGGTCATCCGGAGTGGCAACCAACCTTATGGGGATTATTGAGTATTGATAGAGGATCATCCACTCTCGGTGTCATGAGAGGAATATCCCATTTGTTCTTGCTCAAACAAATCCCTAGATAGGGTTATTCGGATTGAAAGAGAAAGACTTCTCTAGGAGAATCCAATTAAAGTGAGACTTAAGTAGAAACCGTATGGGTCTGACAACACAATGCCCGGTATACGATCTTTGGGATATTAGATGATGAGGAACTATAGATACACGGTAACTGAGGACAGATAGGTTCAAATGATTGAATTTTCCTGTATCATCTAGGGACTATGTCGTAGTGGCCTAGTACTTCCGTAGTCAATAAGTCGAGTGAATTATTATGGAGATAATAATTCATTGAGCCAGAAGGAGTTCTGACATGTATGACTCACGATCAACTCAATATTGGGCCTAGAAGGTCATACACATATAGTAGGCATTGCGACAAGTCGATGTTCGGATATGAAATATCTATCGGAGCTCCTATCTTATTAGATATCCAACAACCCTATAAAATATTGTATACTATGGATGAGATCCAATAAGAGCTAATGTGAGATTATTGGATAGAGATCCACTAATCTAAGAGGCTTTGGTAGTTAGATAGAGATCCAATACCCAATATGGTATGATCCATTAGGGTTAAGTTAATAGGGGGCCTCTATAAATAGGAGGAAACCAAACACTTATAGGTTAGATATTTTTTGTTGTCACATCCTATTCTCCTCTCCCCTTCTCCTCTTTAGATAGAAGGTGTGAAGATTTATGCAACGATTTGAGGAGTATCGTCATAACCTTGCTATGTGGATCACCAATAGAGAGGAGAGCGCTTGACCTCCTTCATCCTCTCCTTTAAATCTATAGGATTCAGGGATATACAATTTCCATAGGTAAAACACAATTATCTCACACATGGATTTAAGTTTTACGAGTTTTTGCGTACTAATTTTCGCATGATGATGAACACTTTTTTAAAAAATTTAAGGTTTTTATTTTCTATTTTTCCACTACGCATGTGATGTCGCTCCTAGATTTTCATATAGTGGTATTTGAGCCAGGTTGTTTGTACGAAAGATTAGTTTTAAACTACGTGTGTTGTGTTTTAGAAAAACTTTTGAAATCAAAATTATTGACGGAAAAGGCGAGAGAGGGTAGTGATTATTGCTGCCCTCGCAGGTTAGCCAATGGCTACTTATAGCCTTGGCCGAGGCCTGGCCACCTACATGCAAGTGGCCGACGGTAATTACTGGCCGCGCGACAGCCACAACGCAATAGGAAGGAGGGGATTAGGGCTTTTTAGGAAAATGATAGATTTGCTCCTTGGAATTTCAAAAATTATAATTTTTATCTTTTCTATCTAAATTACCAAAATACCCTTCATAATTTAAAAAATTTCCTACATGTCCCTAATTTCTAAAAATATTAATTAACTAAAATAAATAAATAATTAATTAGTATTATTATATAGTAGTTCTATATGATGATGATGCGTATGTATAATGTTGATGGATGATCATAGACCGTGTGATGTGTGTGTACATATGATATGATTATTATTGTGACTTGCACTGTAGCCATAATGTCCCAACACAAGCAGCTATAAGATCAATTGTCTTCGTTATATGGATGGGTATATAACATACTAGTTTGTTTGATTATCTCGATGTCCCTCTCGAGTAACATATGACCAGGATTATTTAGGGTCTGTGTTTAAAGATGAATCGGTCACATTATCGTGATTTCAATATGATCTGATTCCCATTGTACAGATCCATGAACATCATAATATAAATAAATAAATAAATATATATATATATATATATATATGTGTATGTATATATGTATATATATATATATACATATATATATATATATTTATATGTATATGTATATACATATATATATACATATACATATATACATATACATATACATATACATATATACATATACATATACATATACACATATACATATACATATACATATATACATATACATACATATACATATACATATATATACATATACATATACATATATATACATATACATATACATATATATACATATATATACATATATATACATATATATACATATATATACATATATATATATATATATATAGGTGGTCAGGTCGTCACCACCTTCAAACCTGCATCAATCTTTTGACTTACCGGCGCGTCGTCGCTCACCACCTTCCGCTAGGTGGTCACCACCGTCAGACATGCATCAATCATGTGATTTACCGGCGCGTCGCCGCACACCACCTTCCGCTAGGTGGTCACCACCTTCAAACATGCATCAATCATGTAACTTACCGGCTCGTCGCCGCTCACCACCTTCCGCTAGGTGGTCACCACCTTCAAACATGCATCAATCATGTGACTTACCGGCGCGTCGCCGCTCACCACCTTCCGTCAGTTGGTCCAGATGCTCACCAGCGCGTCGCCTCTGCCGCTCCACGGCCCACAGCCGAAGAGGGGTGTTATGACGCCAGCTCTGCTGCTCAACTCGGGGCCGCCTCCGCCAGAACTAGAGACAACCTCGGGGGCCACAACAACCGCGACCCAGCGATTAAGGCGGGGATGCGGTGCCTATCGATTGGCATTCTGTAGCAACATCGCCATGGGAGCACACAGTCTTCCCGGCTTGGAATGCATCTCCTGCTTGGACTCCGGAGACTGCGGCAGCTCGGAACCCTTTTCCGTCAGAGGCATGAACAGATCTCCTCATATGGTGCCATTCTCATCTGCTACTTCTGCAGTGCTACTACTACGTCTTGGATTCGTAATACAAGCTCACGTCTCGTTGAGCAAGTGAGGTATATAAGCAGATGGTATAGAAGGTAAGAATAAAAGAAGGTGGCACCCAATGGATACTAATTATCAATATATACACATTTTCTTTGGAAAATAAGAGCAGAAGATATGTAATTTGTTCTGCTTCACTATCACATACTGAGTGACCTTATTTTTGAAGATAAAAATGTAATATAAAAAAATGGAAACGTACGCCCTCAAATTCAAAACATTCTTAAAGTGAAATAAATATAAATTGATGAGGGTGATTTTTTTTCCACGCCAGATTTAGGTCATCCGTCTACGTGTAAATGGATGGAGCTTACCAGAGTTATCAATGAACTTTATAAAATAATAATAATATATTACTTCAAAAGACTAATACAAGTAGTTCTAGAAATATCAGAGCTTAAAAGACAAGAGAGTTGTGATGATAAAATATTATTCTAATAAGTATGTGTCCTATTAGATCTGATAAACTTTGCAAGTTAATTAGTAATCTTATTATCTTCACGATAAACATTTGACAGTGAAAGCGTCAAAAGAGTTAAAAAGTAGACACCAATCACCACTTGCTAGTGGTTGTACAAAAGGGTTTGGAAGAAATGATCGACGCTCAAGAATGCTTCTGGGAGGTTGATCAGACCCCTTGCGGTCTGCGTCTAATAAACTGGGTAGGATAGCTAGTGGCAAGGAGGAAGAAGGGGCGAAAGGATCTCGGGAAGGAGAGGACATCGTAGACTATTGCTCAGTCCAATATTTTTTTGATTTAGCGAATTCGTAAGATTATTTAAAATAACAAACCCTATCATTTTTTAAATATTACATTCTAGACCTTATCATTTTTTAATTAATTTTTTTTGATTAAATGTGCTTTAGTTTCCCAAATAATTAGGATATCATGAGGAGTTGATGTTAAAATTTGTTCTTATTAATGTATTACTAAGGGCTAGAAATTAAAAAATCATTAATTTTCTTAAATATTTGTATTATATTGACATCTCCCATCATGCAACTGTTCTATCTGATCCTATGATATACCAGAGCTATGATTCATTCTTATTATGAGTAATTAATAGTGTTTTTCTCATTCTAATAGCATCAAACTATAATATTCTATAATTATGAAATTATGAGAATCCTAACCTATCTACCTTATTTTAACCATAATATTCTATACAAAACTCTGATTTGATCAAAATATTCTTAAATCTTTCTTTTAAAAATTAATGAAATTATGTTATTTTATGATCCCATTATATCATCAATGTTCCTTTGATATAGTTGGAATTTGTTTTCCTCTAAAATCCTCTCTTAAATGAGTCTCATATTCCTACTATAAAACTCTTTTTATCTCTTAGTCATCGATTCTTGTTATAATCAAATAAGTTTTGCAAATATTCATGTTCGATTTGATATTGCTTCAGTATCTGTATATTTTTATTTTTTCACATGTGCTTCCATTATATTTTTTACTTTTCATTAGAATGTCCTTACTATACTTTGGTATTAGTAGAATACTTTGGCCCCTTTGCTAGAAATGAAAAGAGAATTATGTCTCCTAAATGCGGAAGGCTAATGTTAATAACCATCCAGAAATTGGTTGATAATGTTATGTTATAATCTTACTTCACCCTCTATTTTTCTTTGATATAGTTCTAAAAGACATAAGATATACTTATATGTTTATATACTTCTTTGATATTAATAAATTAAATAAAATATCAAATATGACTCTTGAGCTCAAGATTTTCAATCTTGATTTACTAATATATTGCTTTTTTGCTTCTTTGTTAACAATGAATCAAATGAAATGATAAATATTACCCTTTACCTCATGCCTTGCCATTTGATCTTGATTTACTTATATGTTACTCTTTGCTCCTCTATTAAGTATCAATCATATGAAATGCTAAATATGACTCTTAAAATCATGTTGTGCATCTTAATCCTTATGTCATATGATTTATTGTCTATTTTTCCATTGTTATGATAATTGCTTACTAAGTTTTTATAGCTGACATTATTACTATATAAGATTTTCATGTTAGCTTATCACTCACACTCATTTTAGGTTAGGTTAGGACAATGGAATGTTAGAAGATTGAGACTTGTTTTGTAGTTTTTTTTTGTGTTATTATAAAGGGGCATTTTGGTTGAGGTTATTCAAAAATCCAAGTTGGTGTTTGTTGCTATAAATGTTAAAAGACATCACATGTTTTAAAAGTCTAGATATATTAAATCTAATGTTTCATGCTTTGATGAGAACTTGTGAAAATGATTAGCTTATGGATGTGATGTTTCATTGATCTTGTGAATTTATAAGCGATTGTCAATAATCTTTGAGTTGACTCTAGTTTTATTGAGTTATTAAGTGATATGTACATGTTTTATAGTGTGTGATGAGAATGGAATGACTTTGGTGTCCTTAATTCTATGTTAGATATCCTGGGAATTGATTATGTATAGTTAAAATTTTCTAATCTAAGATAGATTTACACCTCAATAAATTTTTATCTATGAATATTATTTTTGGGGGTGAGACAATAGGGCTATACATACAATGGATCCAAACATAATTGTGTTAAAATACATAGTGATAATTAGTTCAAATAATGAGATTAATATATAAATTATATATGTTAAAATAATTAATATAAAAGCATAATATATCTTTCTTTATATATCAGAAGTGAAATAATTATGATGGTATATAAAATTATCAGGATTAGTAAGTATTTTAGAAGTACGTAATTGCTTATGAGTATTAATTAAATTTGAATTCTTTGGTGGATTAGGATTTGAATTTAATTACATATTCAAGTAGGAAAAATCCTTAGAGGACTACAATTTGCTTTTATAAATACATATTAAGTATCGAGCTTTTGGTGAGATGGATAGATATGACATTTTGGATGCTTCTTTAAGTTTCTCTCTGATGGGTCTAGAGAGGATTGAGAGAAGAGTTCTTTATACTTTATTTGAGAGAATATACAAACAGAATTGTGGTTAAATAAGAATATTAAAAATTGATCTTGTATATTAAAAAAATTAATTTTTCCTTCATGGATATTTGTTATCAAATCATATTAGATCAATTTTCTAGTATGTTCTCTTGATTATTAATCTCTGGGTATTCTTTTAGTTTTTGAGTTTTTTTTTTCTTCCTCCCTAAAAAAGTGTGATATCAAAGTCCAAAAAATCTGAGATTTGAAATTCAACAAGGATGCCATTAGTTGTTTTATTAGCTTTACTATAGAGAAATTTGATAAAATAAATAGTTTCATCTTATAACAGAGGATGGTGAACAATCTTCTTATTCAACATTGAGCATGTTGAAGGAATGAGCAAACATACCAGAAAAGATAAATGATGAAGATTAGGTGGAACCTGAGGTAAAGTGTGTAAGTACTATTTATCATTCCAATGCTAATGATATTATAAATAATATTATTGTTGATGACTTCACCATGGTTATTTGGGATAAGTTAGAAAAACTTTATCTAATTAAAAGCTTAACCACCAAGTTATATATATAGCATAAGTTATCAAGGTTGAGAATAAAAGAAGATGGAGATTTTGTAGTGTATGAACATATTCAAGGAAATATTAGATCTAACTAGAGAAAGTTGATATAAAGATTGATGAAGAAAATAAGGCTTTATTGCTTTTTACATCACTTGTCGACTCTTATGATAATTTTGTGGGGATAATATTACGTGGAAAGGATATAGTAACTCTAAAAAAAGTTAAATAAACGTTAGTATCTCATGTTACTAGAAAAAAGTATAAATTTGAAAATATAGATGGTGAGACATTGGTTATTCAAGGTGAAGATCGACAAGGATGATTTTTCTAATAGAGGTAAATCTCAACATAATAGGTTGAGATTGAGAGTTAAGTCTTTAGATAATATTCAATGCTATAGATGCAATATATTAGGTAAAATTGTTTGGAGAAAAATAAACAGAAAGAAGAGAACGATAATTGCTCTATCGTGATAGATGGTGATAGAGATATTCTCACAATCTCTAATAGTAACTATATATCTTTCAAAAAGAGTTTGTTTATAAATTTTGCTTGTGTTACTCATATTTCCATTTAGAAAGATTATTTTGATTCATTGAATAACAAGTTAACTTGGAAGTTAATCTAAGTGATGATTTAATGATGTAGGTCATGGGTGTTGTTAAAGTAAAGATTAAAATGTTTGATGGGATAGTACATATTTCAAAGGATGTGACTTATGTTCTAAGTATATGAAAGAGTGAGTCTTTTAGATTCCTAGCACTATGGCTATAAGGAAGAAAGTGGAGTTCCAAAATTTACATTGGGTTGCACAGTTTTGATGAAAGAAATATTATATAGAAGGTTTTCTCATCAAGAATAAAGTATAGCAAAGACCTTAAAAGGCTGGAAACAAGTTATATATATAGAGAATAATAGGTACCTACATTGATGAGTTTCATTCATGATGCAAAAATAAAGAGTCGTATTCATAATTTTTAGGATGTAGAAAATTGTGAGGAAAAAATTCCTATAAGATGATGAGATAAAGATCTCTTTCTAGAATTAAAAAGTGCCATTAATTCGATTTCGACCACATATGATGCATTCAAGAGCTTATTAAAATCAGATATTAGATCATGAATTGCTTCAGTTTGTATAACTGTGATAAATTCTTTACGCCAATGGTTCAATTTCTACAAGAGGCACAAAGTAGAAAAATGCTCAATAAGATAAAGATTATTAGGATTGGTAAATATTTTAGAAGATTATATCTATTAAGAGGATTCCTGATTAAATTTAAACTCCTTGGTAGATTAGGATTTAGATTTAATTATGTATTCAAATAGATGGTAGATTAGGATTTAGATTTAATTAAGTATTCAAATAGAAAATGTCCTTGGATGATTAGGATTTGTTCTTACAAACACAGTCTCAATATTTTGGTGAGAGGGAAAGATGAGATAGGGAAAGATGAGATAGTTTGGATTTTCATGATGGTTTCTCTCTAGTAAGTCTGAGATGATTGAGAAAAGAGTTTTTTGGGCTTTATGTGAAGGATATATAGGGGAAGCTATGTTCTATTGGGGATAACTGGAGGATCTTATAATTGATCTCATATATTAAAATTTTTAATTTTTGTTCTCTGTGAACGTAGATGAAAGTTTTTGAATCCTATTATATTTTTCATCAGCTTTCTTTTATGTTATTTTAATTGTTAATCTCTAGACTTTATTTTTATTTTTAAGTTTTTCAATTCTCTATCTCAGCAATCAATAAAAACTAGATGGGATGAATGTACCAGCCACTTAAGTTACTTTAGATTTTGTGGTAAAATTTGTTAAATCAAATTCTGATGGTTTGATAAGGATTCAGATCATATTGAGTTTTGCTTATAAGTACAGATAAGGATTACATAAAAGTCTGAATTAAGACTTATAAAGGAGAAAATATCAATACCCAAAGTTATTTATGTTTTGAATGTGCAGTATATGACTGACTACTGTTTTTTCTATGCTAAGGTCTTTTGGGCCTTTCGAGGGTGGAAGAGATTTATGCTGTTGAGTAGAGTGGATAGAGGCAATGGAATATGTTAATAATCTTTTTTTTTGTTTTTATACAGTAGTCAAAAGATGGAAGGATGCAATATGCTATTCACATTTTTTTGGTCAACTATGTAAATTTCTAAATGGCTGATTGACTTGACAATATATGTGGAAGATGATTTCGATAATGTTTTAGATATCTTCAGGGTTACTTGAACTTTACTGATTTTTGTCAAATAGGTTGAATTGAGAAAATTTTCCATGTCAAACAAAGCAATGCTATTTTTCCTATTTATGTGACATCAATGGAACATGTCCAAAATATAAAATATCTGGAAGTAAGAATATCTGGGTGCACACTCTACTAGGTGTCTCCATCCTGATGTTATTGTAAGATCTTTATATTTTATGTCCATGACCTTTTAGCAGGTGAATTATAGATTTTTCATTTTAATAGTTTTGAAAGGATTTATTCAAAATATTTTTCTCCTTCGCAATGTTTGTGTCAATCATCCCACTTCCCTCCTGTTTCTAGACACACCTCTTTGCTAGTTCTCATTGCTTTCTGCTGGAGAATGTTCCCAGGAGCTTATCTTGACATAATCACCCATTACTGTCAAGAGTTGAAATTCCTCAGAAACAATAATATTTGAAGAGGAAGAATACAAAAAGGGTTCTTTAATATAGCTTATTATTTTCTACCATATTATAGAGTATTATGGTTCTCTTTTTGGATTAAGTGAAGGAGCAACTATTTTTTCAAATATCCCGTTACAATATCTTTGTAAGATCATTAATATTTTCTTTATAAAACTATTACAATAATATATTTATAAAAAAAAGAAATTTTTTTCATGCAAAGCATACA
Organism: Musa acuminata AAA Group; assembly: GCF_036884655.1. NCBI lineage: Eukaryota > Viridiplantae > Streptophyta > Magnoliopsida > Zingiberales > Musaceae > Musa > Musa acuminata. The sequence goes on along the minus strand of NC_088343.1, from coordinate 35,503,009 downwards.
AATGAGATTTGGCCCTACATCATCTGTGAATGACATATAAGTAGTGCCAAAGGATTAAAATCCTTTTTTGTTCTATATAATATAGATGAATTATTTATATATGGTTGCATTGTTAACTCATATAATATTTGAAGTTTTGGGGTCAAAAGTTAAATAAATTATTTTTTATAGTTTTGTTATATTTTTTGTAGGAGATTATAAGGGAAAAACATTAAAATTTTCTTAATACCCTTACCTTGCTAGGTCAAAAGTGGAGGTTTACTGTGACTCGCACGCACACTATCTCCATGCCCGACTCAATTATTTTCTCATCGTTGTGCTACGCATGGGCGATGTGATATTCTTTGCTCGAACGAAGGAAGATAAAAATTCTTCTTCATGCTTCAACCAGAGGTTGGAACTCATCTTCTGTTGTTTTCATCTTTTTTTCACATTCTTTATATATATATATATATATATATATATATATCTGTTCTTTTCATAATATTTTCTATTGGTGTCGGAGAATCTTTAGGATTCTCTACGATCATGTTTTAAAAAATATATTTTACAATGACCTATCTCACCTTTAGGTTTTGTATGTTTTCTTTCTTATTTCCAAAAGAGTGATTTGTTAATCAGAATGATTTTATTTACTTTTGTTCTAACATGTCATGTGGTCGATTGTCGAGTCTAAATGATTTTATTTACAAAATTACGTTAGGGCATACTCCACAAAGCTTAGAATATCTAATTTATATTTAGAAAAATTAGATATTTCTTGAGAGAGTCTAAATGTTTAAGTTTAGAAAAAAATCAGTAAGTATTGAGTCTACATGTTATAATTTATATTTCTTGAGAGAATATCTAGGAGTTCTTTTATGGTATAATAAATGATTATTAAGTCTAAGATTATGGTCATAAATAATGGTATAGAATCATAGGTCAAATTTTGGAATGGTAAAGTAATAGTTGAGCCGAGTCAACTTCCGTCAGTGCTATATTATCTATCTCATGGGTTAAGTATTTTACGACGTATTGATCGAATAAACTAAGGTATTGGTCAAGTGATGGTAAGATATGGATGGAGTAATACTGATATATTGATCGAGTGACAATGACATGATGACTCAGAAATGATGTGTCTACCACCTCTGGATGAAATGTCAACAACAGTCTTTCCCATCTATCTCTTCTAATTTATTATATGTCAGTATTTTTTCTCATTTTTACATCTCAAAGTTTTTGTACTGAATGAAACGGGTGGATCAAAGCCTACATCAAAAGAATGTGACTAGTCTCCTGCTTTTGTTTTCAGACATGTAAAAATTCATTTATTACACTTTGATTTTTCTTGTGAAACTTGTTTGGGGCCGGATGGATGGATGGATGGAGCACGCTGAAAGAGAAATCTATTTAGAAGCCTGTCCAAGCCAAGACACCTGTGCTGCCACGGCTAAGATGAGCTGGGCGTCGACGATCACGCTACAAAAGGATTACATCGGTATAAACAAGTGCCCGCTTTTGATCGGATCTAACCCAATTAGGAATCGACAGTTTATCCTGCAAAAATTACAGCTAATTCCAATTTTAATTTTGGTTCAAGAACCAACAATATAAATTCTGATTCCAATTATAATTATGATTCAGAATTATCTTTTTAATTTTTTTATATTATTTCTCTTATTAAGTGGTTGAGAGAGATAGAAATCTAATGGACATGCGATTGTTTTTTAGGTCCTCTCAGTTCGAAATGAAATAGGAACCACTAGTTTTAAGTTTCAAGTTCAAGGAATCAAAGTCGAACTGTAACACGAACGAATTCCACGTGAAAAGCATGAGAAGGAGAGACGTCAGCACGAGTCTCCCACGTGCTAAATACTTTAAGCACGCGGTCTCTTTTATGACGATTTGGCATGCGCAATAGAACGTGGCGGCCACGGCACCCTAATATTGACCGCAGATTGACGACTTCATTGATGTCAACGCTCACTAGTTCCTCGGTAGATTCACTCTGTGACACATCAGAAACAGGCCATTGTAGGGATGCGAAAGGGTCAGATTCCAATTGTTGTTAGGAGATAACAAGTTATAGTTAATCATATTCCAAATTGGAAGTGCAATCAGTATGTATTTTTAAAAGGCTTAACATAAGTGAACTATGTTCCTTTAGTATATACTTCAACTAGCTTCACATAGTATGGTAAACTGCTTCACATGTTTGTGCTTTAATGGTCATATATAACTATCTATTCTTTTATATATAAGAGCACATACTAAGAATGCATGTAGAGTTATATCTCATATAATAGTGACTCATATCTCTTCCTATTTCTCTACCGAGAAGCACTAATTATCATATGAATAAGTTAGGAGTGAAACTCCTTACAAATATATTTACACTATTGTGCTCACAAGTATGCTGTGGATAGATCATTTGACTTGTTATTATCATATTAAAGCTACTTTAATAGGTCTCCTAATCAAGAAGTTAGATTTTCATCACTGGAAGATTCATTAAAAACTGATGCCTATCCCTTTTGATGATAATGGCATAATAATCCCATATATGTCTTTATCAACACAATTAATATTACTGTGACTAGTTATATAATGTAAAATTAATGCTAGAATTAGCAATTTATATTAATGCTCAAAAATACATAAACAAGGTCATTTACATATGAAGTTAAAAGAAGCCACCCACATTTCTAGAAAATTTAGCCAAGGAAATAACATTTTGTAACAATATATAGAAGCTCTCACATACTTGTATTAGATAACATGGATTAATCAAATACATTGTGCATCACAAATATAAACTGGGAATATAACTAGTAAATCTAAAACATTGAGAACATAAATTATTGTTTATTTTATTATATAAAAAATAAAAGCATATAAATCCACTCAAAGACTGTAGTTACTTAGATATTCTATCTAAGAGGAAACATTCCTCTATTAAGTGATACCCACTATGTGGTAATTATACTTATGAACAAACTATTTTATTCATATAATGGAACATGAACATATTTCGAAAATTATATGCACCAAGACTTGTATGGAATGATAACATGATGCACCAATAATTTATTTATTTGTTTATCATTTGCTTATTTTCTTATTTAAAAATTTATCAATTGAATATCTTATTTTTACTATTTTGTCCTTTCTCTATCTATTTATTATCTCAAGTTGTTGGATGTTACGATGGTTTGGCACATCGTTCCCAAGGATATGATAAAGTCTTTCACAACTATTAAAGAGTTGTTCACTACTTTAGATAAGTTTTTCAAGGAATACTTCCGTTATAATTTTTTGCTGCTTAGTTTTTATCAAATTCATTTTTTGCTACTTAGTATAGAATGCAAAAACGTATAAGATCAAAAAAAATTAAGAAAAGAAAGAGAAAAAAAAATTGCAATAATTTATTTATCCTTTTGTGTTTCTAATGTAAGAAATCACTAAAACGAACTTGTGTTTTTAAATCATTATAATAGAAACACAATAAAAACTGATGCGGAAATTAAATAGCGTACCTCCAGCCATTGTCGCCAAGAATTTCTGCAGAGGTTTCTTCTTGAACTTTGGTTCTTCTCGGCTCAGAACTCTCGCTTTAGATAGTGTAGGAAAGCCTTTCGCTTCAAAGAGATGATTGAGCAAGGGACCAAAATCCTCATGTATATATAGATGTTCTCCCATCAAGAACATTTATCATCACCAACTCATAACGTTCAAGAATTAATTCAAATTTATAACGTTTGGATCATAATGAAGAACTTAATGATATTAAATATTTAATTTAATAATAACGGTTTCATGCATAAAGAATAAGAAACTGAAATCATTTAAACCATAATAAATGAAGAAATTCATGATAATGAATTATGAATCTTAATAAGAACGGTTACGTTATTATTAAATAAGATATTTAATAATAACCGTTACATTCTCCCACTTGGTCCATACGTTTATCTTAATAATTTGAATTAATCTTTCTCGAATAACTTTCTTAAGAAATAAATACATGAATCATAGCGATAAGTCCTCTAAGAGTGAGTATTATCATCCATGTATCACGATGTATTTAGTTTCTTAATCTTAATGTGGTAATATTACTTTATAAATAAACCTTATGTTTATTCTTGGTCCAACAACAATATATTTTCTCAAAATAATGTGCACATAAATGAGAAAATTTCACAATATATAAGAGTTTCAATATCATTACAAAGTGGAACTAAGTCCCATTTTCTTTACATGATCCTTGAATTTTAGAGGTGGCATGCCTTTAGTCAAAGGATCAGCAATCATCAATTCAGTGCTAATGTGCTCAATGACCACTTTCTTTTCTTTTACACGTTCTCTTATGGCTAAATACTTAATGTCGATGTGTTTACTTCGACTTCCACTTTTATTGTTTTTAGCCATAAAGACAGCAGCTGAATTGTCACAGAAAATTTTTAATGGCCTAGAAATAGAATCCATGATTCTAAGCCCAGAAATGAAACTCTTAAGCCATACACCATGTGAAGTAGCCTCAAAGTAGGAGACAAACTCAGCTTCCATGGTAGAAGTAGCAGTGGTCTGCTTAGCGCTTCTCCAAGAAATAGCTCCACCGGCCATCATAAAAATATATCCTGATGTTGATTTACGAGAATCAACACAACCGGCGAAGTCTGAATCTGAGTAACCAATCATATCCAGATTGTCTGTATGTCTATACATAAGCATGTAATCTTTGGTTCCTTGTAGATACCTCATCACTTTCTTTGTAGCTCTCCAGTGGTCCATACCTGGATTACTCTGATATCGACCTAGCATCCCCACAATAAATGCAATATCAGGTCTAGTACAGACCTGAGCATACATAAGGCTTCCTACGACAGAAGCATATGGGATGTTTTTCATTGATTCCCTTTCAAAATTGTTCTTTGGGCATTGGTTCAAATTGAACCTATCACTTTCACAATGGGAGCAACACTTGGTGAAGAATCCTTCATTCGAAATCTTTCTAAAAGTTTATCAATATAGGTTTCTTGTGATAGACCTAAAATGTCTCGAGGTCTATCTCTATAGATCTTAATGCCAATGACATAAGATGCTTCACCCATATCCTTCATGTCAAAATTTTTAGAAAAAAATTGTTTCACCTCATGCAGCGAATCCTTATCATTGGTTGCAAGCAAAACATCATCTACGTATAAAACAAAGAAACATATTTTACTCCCACTAACCTTCTGGTATATGCATTGATCTATGAGATTTTCAACAAATCCGAATGAAGAAATCACTTCATGAAATTTAAAATACCATTGGCGGGAGGCTTGTTTTAAGCCGTATATAGACTTCTTAAGCTTGCAAATCAAGTGCTCACCAACACTAGAGGAGAAACCTTCAGGTTGTTTCATATAAACCTCTTCCTCTAGATCTCCATTAAGAAATGCTGTTTTCACATCCATTTGTTGCAACTCAAGGTCAAAATGAGCAACTAATGCTAAAATAATACGCAGAGAATCTTTCTTAGATACAGGAGAAAATGTCTCCGTATAATCGATTCCCTCTTTTTGAGTAAATCCCTTTGCAACAAGTCTTGCCTTGTATCTCTCATTGTTGCCTAATGAATCTTTTTTAGTTTTAAAGACCCATTTGCAACCAATGGCCTTTGCTTCATTAGGCAACTCTACAAGATCCCAAACTCCATTGCTCATCATGGAATTCATCTCTTCTTTCATAGCATCATGCCAAAAATTTGACTTTTTACAACTCATGGCTTGTGAAAATGTTTCAGGATCATTTTTGGCTCCAATATTATAGTCAGATTCTTGTAGATATATAACATAATCACTAGGAATTGCTGATCTTTTATTTCTAGTAGATCTTCTTAATGTTGTACCAATGGTTCCTTGAGGAACTTGTGGTTCAACTAGTTGTTCAGGAGCTTATTGTAATTCCTGAACTGCTTGATCTATTAGAATACTATCAACAACTTGTGGAATTTCAGTGATTGGTTGTTCAGCACTAGTTTGTACTTGAGGAGTGCTATGAACTATAACCAATCTATCATTTGATATGAAAGGTTGAGATTCTATATGATCATGTGCGGAAACTATGTTCCTGAAATGATCGCTCCCACTAATCACATCATCCTCAAGAAATTTAGCGTTTCTTGATTCCACAATCCTAGTTGTGTGAGATGGACAATAGAACCTGTAACCTTTGGACTTTTTGGCATATCCAATGAAATACCCACTAACAGTCCTCGGGTCCAGTTTCTTCTCTTGTGGATTATATATCCTGACTTCAGACGGACATCCCCAAACGCGCATATGTCGCAAACTTGGTTTTCAACCTTTCCATAGTTCAAATGGTGTCTTTTGGACAACCTTTGTTGGAACTCGGTTTAATATATACACAGCCGTTTTTAATGCTTCAGTCCACAAGAACTTAGGAAGATTGGAGTTGCTAAGCATACTCCGCACCATGTCCAATAATGTTCGGTTTCTTCTTTCTGCAACACCATTCTGGTCTGGAGAATCAGGCATAGTGTATTGGGCAATAATCCCATGTTCTTGAAGAAATTTAGCAAAAGGACTAGATGCTTGTCCATTTTCAGTATATCTACCATAATATTCTCCACCCCTATCTGATCTCACAATTTTAATTTGCTTACCACATTGGTTCTCAACTTCAGCCTTAAAGACTTTGAAAGCATCCAATGCTTCATTTTTATTATGAAGCAAATATATATACATATATCATGAGTAATCATCTATAAAGGAGATGAAGTATTTCTGACCATGTATGTCCATGTTTAGACAACATATATCAGTATGAATTATTTCTAATAAGTCTGAACTCCTATTAGCACCCCTTTTGGTCTTATTGGTCTGTTTTCCTTTAATACAGTCCACACAAATCTTAAAATTAGTAAAATCAAGAGTACTAAGTACCCCATCTTTAACTAATCTTTTAATTCTCTTTATGGTGATATGTCCTAATCTTCGATGCCATAATATAGAGGAGTCCTCATTAATATTGCACCTCTTAATGCCAGCGTGAACATGCATTGAACCTTGAGTATTATCATTTTGTAATAAAATACGGTAAAGACCGTCAGACAAAATACCATTCCCAACACAATCAGATTTATATAATAAACGAAATGATGTGTCTTTAAAATTAAAGGAATATCCAAATGGTACCGGTCTGGAAACAGAAATTAAGTTTCGTGAGAAACTTGGTACATAAAAGGTTCTTTCCAATTTTAAAACAAAACCACTACTTAAAGTTAAAATGCATGTTCCAATTGCTTCCACATGTGAGCCCATCTTATTTCTTGATAAGATGCTTTGCTCACTTCCCGCTTCCTTAGGTTTTGCATACCCTGCAAAGAGTTTACAATATGGATTATTGATCCAGAGTCAATCCACCAGGTGTTAATATTAACATTGATCATATTAGATTCATAACATACATATGAGGTTGGTTTACCTTTCTTTTCAAGCCATTGTTGAAATTTCGTACATTCCTTCTTCATGTGTCCCTTTCTTTTACAAAAGAAACACCTTGCTTCTTTCTTGATATCAGCTTGGGGTGGTATTTTACCTTTTCCCTGCTGATAAGCTTTTTGATTGGCTTGATGTTTGTCAGTTTTGTTCTTCCCTTGAGTGGTTACCATCAATGCACTCTCACCCAATTTCATTACTAGCCTCTCTTCTTCTTGAACACACATGGTCATTAATTCATTAATTGACCATTTGTCCTTATGTGTATTGTATGAAATTTTAAAAGGGCTATATTGAGGTGGAAGGGTATTCAGAATATAGTGTACCAAGAAGGATTCTGACATATTAACCTCAAGTTTCTTAAGTTGAGCCGTAATATCTCGCATTTGCATTATGTGCTCACGCACACCCTTTATGTTGGTGAGTCTAAGGGATGAAAATTTCATTATAAGGGTGCTTGCTAGTGCCTTATCCGAAGTGATGAATTGTTCGTCGATAGCCTTTAGCAAGTCTCGGACATTTTCATGCTGGTCAACAGAACCACGTATGCCAGCAGTTATCTTAGTTTTGATAAACATCACGCTGAGCCGATTGGATCGCTCCCATCGCTCATATAACACGATCTCAGTTAGAGTGCTGGTATTAGTGACTATAGGTGGTTCGTCTTTTCTAATAGCATAATCAATATCCATCCACCCTAAATGGAGGAGAACCCTCTCCTTCCATATCTTATAGTTATCACCACTAAGTTCGGGAATATCACATCGAATATCAGAGAAATTAACAGTTTGAGAAACTGTATAAAATCAAACATGCTTATGTCAAAATTTGAAGCTTAATAGACTAAATTACATGTTTTACCAATGTGAAACATGCCAAAAATATGAATATCATGACATAAAAATTGCCTGTGGGCTAAATTCTTAATTCAAATAGATTCATATGGTCTTTATGATAAAACTATCAAATTATATTCCAATTCATAATCCCTGTGGGTAAATTATGAAAATAATATGATATTTTATCCTGATTAATTATATTAAATATAATAAAAGATCATGTGGGATAACAATTATTATACGAAATATAATCAATCACAATATGATGTCTAATTACTTATGTGATCCTTATTTTAACTTTATATATAATTTTAATTAATTAAGGATGCTGTGGCTAATTCTTAATTAATTAAGATTATATGGATCACTAGACATTTTAAACATAAAAAATTTGCTCATAAACATAATTTAATATAACTAAATATGCATACATAATATCAGCATTTTACCGACTAAAAATGTTGAAAATGATATTTCCTCATGATTTTCAACAAAATATACCAACAAGTTTCCAAGAAGAAACCAAAATCAAATCATTTTCATGGCATAAAAATGAAAACTTTTTCATATCAAGGCAGAGGTCATTCGGCTCTGATACCAAATGTTAGAAATTTTAATGAAGCCAACTTGTGTTTCTAAATCATTATAATAGAAACACAATAAAAACTGATGCGGAAATTAAATAGCGTACCTCCAGTCGTCAAGAATTTCTGCAGAGGTTTCTTCTTGAACTTTGGTTCTTCTCGGCTCAGAACTCTTGCTTTAGAAGGTGTAGGAAAGCCTTTCGCTTCAAAGAGATAATTGAGCCAAGGGACCAAAATCCTCATGTATATATAGATGTTCTCCCATCAAGAACATTTATCATCACCAACTCATAACGTTCAAGAATTAATTCAAATTTATAACGTTTAGACCATAATGAAGAACTTAATGATATTAAATATTTAATTTAATAATAACGATTTCATGCATAAAGAATAAGAAACTGAAATCATTTAAACCATAATAAATAAAAAAATTCATGATAATGAATTATGAATCTTAATAAGAACGGTTACGTTATTATTAAATAAGATATTTAATAATAACCGTTACATCTACTTGTATTAAGTTAAGGTTATACATAAGGGGAGATTTGCATAAAAAGCAATTACTTCCAAATGAGAATAACATGTGAAACTATCATGAGGATATCATGGAGCGTCATTCATGTCTTGTTGCTTATAAATCAATCAGATTCACTAAGTCTAACAGAACTATAATTAGTATATCAACAAAAATATAAATAATATATTATATTTAATTAATAATATGATTTATGATATATATATATATGTTTCATAAATATGATAAATAATATGCTCATGTTTTTAGCTTTTAAAATTAATGTATATATTTTTTAATAATATTATTCTTAGTATTTTATGAAATATTGATTGAGTATGAATAACTATTAATGCTTACTTTAGCACAAGAACTCAAAGTATGTTATCATACTTGAATATAAGATAAGTTATGTTAATAAGCATGCATATAGTAACTAGAAGTGGTGGTTAAATTTTAATCGACGTTAAATAAATCTCAAAACTTGAATGAATTTGAACATGATTAACATAAGAAAGTTTAAGTTTTAAATATTATATATGTGGATGATCATAAACTACTTAGGTATGGATGAAGTAATAAAAAATTGAATGAAGATGCAAATTAAGAAAGAGTATTATATTAAATGTTGAGATACATAAGTGAGATTTAATAATAAGTTTAGATCAAAAATATTATATTTATGAAATTAAATTAAACTCAATTGAAGTAACAATAATATTAAAATTATATTAGTAAAAGAAGAAAAATAAACTTGAAATAAGACTTAATGAGATTAAACCACAGACTTGTAAGGTAACCGATGAACCAATGATGTACTAAAAAATCCCTCCAATACCTTCTCTTTTATTAAAAAATACTATTTAAAAGAATAAAAACTCTTGAAAGATTAACTTATTTTGATATTGTGGAGGTCCAAAATTATTCGGGTGTGAGCTTTTTACAATGAAAGGTTTGATATCTAGTTTAGATACTACAATGAATAGGGATATCTCAACCTCAAGGCCTATTGGATTCTTGAGCATAGTGGGATCCTCTTGATGTTATCTAGCGTGTGATAGAAAACAACAGCCAGAAAATGATTAGCTTTCTGAGAATGAGCTTGGATCATTAAATATTGCTATTCGTATCAATTTTTTTATTATCACTTCTATTTGGCTTTTATCGCAAGCTTGTTATCAATTCCGCCAAAGTAAGCTCTATGTACCTTTGTAATAGAGTCTTTACTACGACAATGATGATTCTTTATCGATTAATCCTAAGGGCTAGAGGGAGATACGTCAACTCCTAGTTGTCATATGAGAGAAACCTGAGATTGGCTAGTTCAAGCTTTATTATGATGGTTTTTGAAACCATCTTGAGAATGGAGGCTCTGATTTCTGATAAATTTTGTGTTTTGTCAAGTTGCAGGTTTATAGAGAATAGGAGCATCCTATACTGTGAAGCTGCTATAGTTTTGGAAGGACGACATAAAGTTTGCCAAACAATAAGGGAATTTAATGCATAACTATGAAAACTAACTCCCAGGTCGTGGTGGATCTTGTGAAAAACACTTGTAGATGGTGAAGCATCTTGAACATCATTAATAGCATTTTGTATAGACTTCACTCTTTTGAGACTTTCATGATTAAATGTTTATCATGAAGATAATAAGATTGCTAGTTGACTGACAGAGTTTGTCAGATCTAATAGGAAAATTACATATCGGAATAATATTTTATCATCACAACTCTCTTGTCTTTTAAGCTCTGATATTTCTGGAACTACTTGTATTAGTCTTTTGAAGTAATATACTATTTTCTTTGAAGTTCACTGATAACTCTGGTAAGCTCCATCCATTTACACGAAGACGGATGACCTAAATCGGGTGTGCAAAAAAGATCACCCATATTTATTTCACTTTAAGAATATTCTGAATTTGAGGGCGCATGTTTCCATATTTTTACATGACATTTTGTATCTTTAAAAATAAGGTCTCAATGAGTTCGTGATTTTTCACTCAGTATTTGATGGTGAAGCAGAACAAATTACATATCTTCTGCTCTTATTTTCCAAGGAAAATGTGTATATATTGATAATAAGTAGCCATTGGGTGCCACCTTCTTCTATTCTTACCGTCTATACCATATGCTTATTTGTCTCACTTTCTCAACGAGACGTGAGTTTGTATTAGGAATCCAAGACGGAGTCGTAGTAGTTCTGCAGCAGTAGCAGATGAGAATGGCACCATATGAGGATAGCTATGCATGCTTCTCAAGGAAAAGGGTCCCGAGCTGCCGCAGTCTCCGGAGTCCAAGCAGGAGAAGCATTCCAAGCCGGGAGTACTGTGTGCTCCCATGGCGATGTAGCTACAGCATTCCAATCGATAGGCACGGCAATCCCCGCCTTAATCGCTGGGTCGCGGTTGTTGTGGTCCCCGAGGTTGTCACCTAGTTCTGGCGGAGGAGAACCCGAGTTGAGCGGCAGAGCTGGCGTCATAACGCCCCTCTTCGCCTGTGGGGCGTGGAGCAGCGGCGGTGACGCGCCGGTGAGCATCTGGACCAACTGGCGGAAGCCGCCGCTGTGAACGTGGTAGACCGTTGGCGAAGGGCGCGCGGGGCGCCGCCACGGCTTCGATAAGGGCATGCGGATGATGCGGACCGGCGGCGGTGCCTTGCCGTGCTCGTTTGTGGCTGCTGCTGAGGTATGCCGCCCCATGGAGTGTGCGGGATAAAGGAAGTTGTCGGCGCGGGGGAGCGATGGGGAGGGGCCGCTCAGTACTTATAGTGAGCGCATGGCGGTGGCGCTTCCTCCTGCATGGCCTCGCACGGATGTGACGCGGCGGCGCAAGGGAAGCGTCCATCACGTTCTGGAAGCTCTGGCGGGCGACGACGTAATGCCTCTCGCAAACGCTGCGTCGTCGCCGGACCGCCTCGCGATTGGAGCTCTTGGTGTGGGGCCCGCACCGGACCCACTGACCGAGCGGGTTGACAGAGAATCAGAGCAGGAGGCGCAGTCCGAGTCGCACGCCGCGTTGGCCTCCGAAGTAGGACGAACGCATGAAGTGGACGATGACGATGTTTTTCGCGTTGACTTCATGGTGGAGAAGCCTATTGCGTCTTCTCCTTCTCCTTCGGAGGACGAACACATGAAGTTGAGGAAGACGATGCTTTTGGCGTTGACTTCATGGTGGAGAAGCATATTGAGTCTTCTTCTCCTCCTCTTCAAGAACTCACCCCAACCTTTAGAACAAGCAAGCAGAAGTCACTCTTCCTTCTTCCCTCCTCATCTTCTTCCTCACGACCGAGGATCCGAACCTCTTCGAACGATGTTTTTAGCTTCCCATGTCAACACTTCCTCCGGCCTCACCTTCCGCAATCTTCCATCTCCTTTCCGCCCCTAAAACTCGCCCATGGTGATCATCAACGATCAGTAGGGAACTGCTCGAAGCTCGCAAAGCTACGCTGAGGGATGTATTCTCGGATACAAGACAACTATCCTTCCACAATGATAGGCATCATCAGCAAAGGATCACATTACAACACCTGCTCTTAAAGAATCGAACCTTACCCTAATCTTCATATAACCATCTATATAGAAGAAAATAGATTGGTGATGAGCAAACCTACATGTAAATTTGTCATTGTCCCTCCATCAAAACAAAAACAATGTCCCGGGGCTCAAATTCTATCTTTGTCACCTACGAATAATGTAAAAAAGTGAAGTGATTAAATTTAAAACAAACTTTGCAGGGTCATCAGATGTCTAATAGGCATATTATATAATGTTTAAATGAAAGAAATAAAATACTTGAATCATAGTACAGAAAATAATAATAATAATAATAATAATAATAATAATAATAATAATAATAATAATAATAATAATTTGATATGCATATTATATTCAGTTGATTATTTTAGGTTTTTGGAAAATTTGACAAGTTCAAGCATGGCTCAGCTTTTTGAAAAGAGGTTATGCTTTCAATGTGCTCCGAAGATGACTGATATCAGTAGAGGTGAAGCCCTCTATCAGCTCAGTCCTTTAATCTTTACATAGTTGCAAGGGATCATGGAGGAGAATAGGGGAAAGTCCAATAAAATATTAGATTTAGGGTGGACTAATCAAGCTCTGATGAGTGTTCTTTTTTCTTGTGCTGTTGATGATGCCAATGATTAGTGCACTCTGTGGCGCCTATTTATTCTCATCAGTGATGGTGTCATCAGCGACTTGATCACTTGGGATTTGACAAGCAGTTGCCTCACGACAAAGTCGGCTTTCAATTGCCCGCCTCTCAAGAAAATAGTATCCTCTCTAGAGACAATTTGGTCAAACCAAATGGCCATTCTTCTTTACATGTTATTTCTGCTGAGTCAATGGGAGACTTAATGATGCTTGTTTAGTGATTAAAAAAAAATTAATTTCTTATTCTATCTTTTAATAAGATAACTTTTGTTGCTACTGATCCTCTCTAGATCCATTATGAGGTCGTTTCTGTTTTCTCTAATTGGATCTTTCTGGGATGGTTCAAACATAATGCGGATGACTTTTTTTTCTTTTGACTTTCAAGGTTAGGAGATGGTATAATGTTTTGGTCAAAACACTATGTTTTTATTTTGCTGATGCACAGTATTTTTCAATAGTATTTATAATAGTTTTATTGAGATGCTGAAAGCACTATAAAGTTATTGAAAAATAATATAAGTGATATTGTTACTCTTTGGTTGTCATTACTTGTAGACAATTATGACACCATATTTTTAGATTGGTGATTATTTTAGTTGATGTTAGGAGTTCATTTGAATCATTTATAATATTTTTAAGCAGGTGTTATAATATTTTTATTGTAGTGGTCAAAATAATGTAAGAAGTCAATTTTTTATCGGGTGATGATGTTCCTAAACTATTATAAATACTTATTTGAATCCTATCAATATTTTCTAATATGTTCTGATTTCATTGGGCTCACTTACAATGTTTTCCGATAGTGTTACAATGTTTCGTTGAGATATACCGAAAATATTATAAAACTATTAAAAAATATTATAAGTAATATAATATTATGTCTCTTTGATTATCATTACTCATAAACCATTATAATAGTTTGGCTAATGTTATAAGTTCAGTTGTATAATTTATAATATTTTTAAATAAACTTAACAATATTTTTGTTGTGATAGTCAGAATACTATAACAAACCAAAACATTATAACAGCAGAAGTATTTCAGATATTAATTAAAACATAAGATACTATTTGCAAAAAATAAAATAAAAATAAAAATAAAACAACTCTTTGTGAAAATACATAAATTTTAAAAAAATCATCCTTAATTCTTTTAACTGCTACTTTTAGATAATATCCAAAAAGGAGAGTTGATGATTTGTCTTGTCTTTGCTTTTCTTTGTTTTTTGACAAAAGCTTTTTGAGGAAGATTAGGTTTATTTTTACCGTGGGATTGAAATTGGAGTTAGAACAAAAATATATCTTCTTTTGCTTCTGGGAACTTCTGTCCTTGTATTAAGTGTGAAATTTGTGAAAATAAATGAGGCTAGGACCTTTTGTCCCTATTTTGAGTGTGGAGGATGGCGGAAATAAAGTAGGACCTTTCCCTATTTTGAGTGAGGAATTTGTGGAAATAGATGTTATGAGTGTTTTTTTTTTCTTTCTTTTGTTGGTTCTAAAGCTGATCACCGATGTGTTTGATTTGATTTGACTTTAAATCTTGATCCATGGTAGAAATCATTCTACTATAGATCAAGATTTAAAGTCAACCTATACATAGAATCATCAGGTATAACATGAATTTCGAGATTAGACTATTGAGACTAAGGTTTAGATGAATCTTATGCATATCCATTAAGAGATTCTCAACTTAATTCTCTTGACATTTAAATCAATATATAAATCGAAAAAGTAAAAATCTCAAAATAATAAGTATAAGAAGTAGGAGAGAATCTATCTATCCTTGTTTGTAATTCAAGATCTTTAATCTTTTGTCATTATAAAAATATTTTCTAATCATTCATAATTTAGAGAATCTATCCTTTTGTGATTTGTGATTTGGATTTAGTCAGCCTACTTTTATCATTTTTATTGGTTGATGTAATGTGCCTAGTCATCCAATGATTTGAGTGATAATGTTCTTAAATCATTGGTTGATGTATTGGTTGATGTAATGTGCCTAGTCATCCAATGATTTAAGAGCTCTTGATCCCATTTGAGTGATAATGTTCTTAAATACCCATTTGAATCTTATTAATAGTTTCTAATATATTCTGATTTTATCAGGCTCACTTAGGATATTTTCCAATAGCATTATAATTTTTTTTTTGAGGTGTTGAAGATATTATAAAGCTATTGAAAAATATTTTCCAATAGAATTATAATTTTTTTTTGTTAAGGTGCTGAAGATATTATAAAGCTATTGGAAAATAAGTATAAGTGACATAATATTATATCTTTCATTATTATTATTCAATAAACTTTACCAAATTTTTAGACTAAGAGTTGGTTTTATTATTTATAATAGGGATAATTACAGATTATCCCTTATAGTTAACTATGGTTAGCATTCCAATTGTTATATTTTAAAAATTTGGGATCCCTATATTTACGAAGATGAAACATTTGATCCCAAATTTTTTTATGTTGTAACGCACAAAAAAGCGCAAATGAAAAATATAAAAAATATAATTTTATTATTGTTTGAATTATTAAATTTGTATCCACTTCTTGTCTTAATCGATTTCTCTTCCTCTCCTCTTTTTGACCTACTTCCAATCGCTCGTCCATCACACCTACTCGACTATTGTCACTCTTGCACTACTCGACCATTGTTGCACTTGTAATGCTCGTTGCCGTCGCACTTGAACCGCTCATCATTGTCACTCCTGTATCGCTCGAGCCCATCACACTAGACCTACTCGATTATCGTTACCTCTATACCGCTCGATCGTCGCCTCTCTTACACCACTCATTGTTGTTGCATCGAAACTGCTCAACTGTCGCACCGGACCTAGCTCACTCGTTGCACCCTGCTCACCAGCCAATCCATCATCCCCGCCTTGGCCGATGACAATCTCATCATCATCAAAGAAGCTTGCTGTCTGTGCGTCTCCACTTATACCATGGTGCTCCCGCTATTCATCGAGGTCAATAAATTTTTGAATCTCGTTGAGTATAATATCGATGAAAATCAATAATCTGAGTGTAATGGCCCTAATAGTAATTTTAGTACATCATGAGAAGAGTGAGGATGAGGCATAAAGACAAAGATCCTATTATTGAGTTATTAAACGATGAAACCTTCTTAATGTGTTTAAATTTTTTTATTTTGAGTTAGTATGTTGAATGCATATTTGTTAAATCATAATATGTGTTATATTCTTAAATTAAAATTTTATAAAAAATACTATAATAAAGTATAAAATTTAGTGAATATCCTAAAACCATTGTCAAAATTCTGATAGATAATATAATTTAAAAATGAATTAACTTTTCCTTTTATGTCAAAATATGTCAAGAACTATTTGATCTGCGGAGGTCAAAATATGTCGGACCAGCATTGCTTGTAAAATACTACAAGTTGAATCAAATCTATGAGAGACAAGTAGCACACTGTGGACAGGAGAACATCCTACTGAGTTAAACCTGATGAGTTACTTCCGAATTCTATAAGGTAGAATCGAAGCCTGACGTGTATAGTACAGAAAACCCCCCAAATCAACAATTAGAATGAAACCTACTGAGTTACTCATGAATTCTCAAAAAGTTGAAAATAGTATGGGAAAGTTCAAAATAATGTCAAATAATCATGCCCCAATACACTGATCTGTGCTACAATGTCGAAGATTAGCGATTGTGCGCCATAAGGGTTATATAACTACCAAATTGCTAAAGCACATACAAATATTCTATGATCACCAGTAACAATTCTCTTTGATATATTCTAAGGCTGGTTGTACACGAACGAAAGAAAATGACATCTATAGTTTAAAAGTCGCTATATACAGAAGAATAAAGAGCATAATTCATCTATGCAGGTAAACAATTTGATGCAACTGAGTGAACATGCAAGGAGAAGCAAAAGCAAACAGATGAACCAATGATGGTGGAAACCCAGTCATCCCTGAACATGAACCCAGATGACCTCATCACCTGCCTGCAAGACTCCAAGATCGCTATCCTCACATGCAATGAAAAAGCTCCCCAACCCTCCATGCAGGTGCGGCGACGACGAACGGTTCAAGTGCAACACTGGCGAGCGATGCAAGTGCGGCGATGATCGAGTGGTGCAGGAGCAATACAATCGAGCAGGTATATAAATTTAATGATTAAAAAATAATAAAATTACGATTAGGGCAAGAAGGGATTAAATATTTCACCTTCGGATCGGGTCATATATAATTACCCTCTTTATAATATTTCAAAATGCTAGGTTTTGATATCAAATATTATGACTTGAACTTGATAGGCTAATTGATTTTATCAATTTCGTTTAACTCAAACTACTAGTCAAACATTTAAGTTTTAAATTAATAATATAATATTCATCAAACTTTTATAAGATAAATTTAATTTTATCTATTTTTAATGTGAGATTAATCAGGATATTACATGACACATATACATCAACCAACAAATATGATAAAAATAAGCTAACAAGATCGTCATCACAAATCACAAAAGAATATATTATCTAAATTATAAATAATTAAAAAATATTTTTCTAATGATAAGAGATTAAAGACCCTGAACAAAGAAGGATCATTCAACTGTAGATTCTCTCTCCTATTTTTGATACTAATTTTATTTTCTCTCTCTCTCTCTATATATATAGGTTGATTTGAGGAATCATATCGAGAACCTCTTAACGAGTATTTTTTTTTTTTTTACACCAGGGAGCGCATAGTTTCATCTAAACCTTAATATCATCATGGACATTCTCATCTCGAAATTTGTATTGTTGATTGATTCATATTATGCTTAAAGATTTAAAGGTGTATCGAATCAAGTTGTCTCTATAATTCAGATTGATGATCAACTTTGAAACTAACAATAATAAAACACTCATAACATCTATTTCCACAAACTCCACACTCAAAATAGGGATAGAAAGTCTCGGCTTGCTTTATTTCCATAAACTCCACACTCAAAACAAAGATAGAAGGTGCTAGCTTGCTTTATTACCTCATTCTTCACACTCAAAATAAGGACAAAAGGTCTCAGCTTGCTTTATTTCCACAAACTCCACATTCAAAATATTTTGTCCGATCTTACTTTATTTTCACAAACTCTGCATTCAAAATAGAGGTAGAAGGTTCCAACTTGCTTTATTTTCATAAACTCCACACTCAAAACAGCTACAAAGGTCCGAGCTAGAAGCGATAGAAGATATGAGTTTTGTTCTAACTTTAATTTTATAAGTCTCAACTAGGAGCTCAAAGTAATCAAGTTAGCATAAGATGTTATTTTTATAGAAATACTGATCATGATTTCACCTCATGCCTCATGAGATAATGTATATGCTTCTTTTATTAACAATCGGGACACATGTAGAGGGACTGCCAATGGAAATAATATCAACGTGGAGTTCCTTAATAAACGTTTGAGCAATAATAGCCAAGACCTAGAGGGAGAGGTCAAGTAAGGGTCTATGCACTCACCTATCAGAATGTTGAAGCCTTAGAATTCATCATTCAAGTTATAATCACTCTATGAAATGTCTTATATTGTGCTTATAGATTCTAGTTATACATATTCTTTTTTATTATCTTATTTTGGTACGAGACTACATAAAAATCCTAAGACAATGATAATGCATTAATGGTAACAATACTAGTTAGAAACACTATGATAGATGATCAGATATTTAAAAATTATATTATTATTATTGAAAGTCATGATTTGCGTAGACCTTATTCTATTAATATTTCACAACTTCGATGCCATATTGGGTATAGATTGACTTTTAGCATATTATGTAAGTGTTAAATTGTTTTTGTAAGACTTACTTTCTTAGACTAATCACATTTTCAATTTATTAGAATTCAAGAAAAGCTCTCTCATATTATTTCAACTTTGATTACTATCCAATTATAACTAAAAGGATGTTAGGGGTGCTTAGTTTTCATTTCTAAAGAAGAATCAAAGAAGCTATTATTAAAAGACATCCTTATTATACACGATTTTTCAGATATTTTTTCTAAGGATATGCTTGGACTATCACTTGCCCAGCAAATTGAATTTGTAATTAATCTTCTACTAAGCAATGCACTTATTTCTAAACCTTCTTATCAAATAATACCAATTAAGTTAGATGAGTTAAAGAAATATATTCAGAAGCTTTTAGTCAAGGGCTTCATTTGACCCAGTGTATCAGCTTAGAGTATTTTTGTCCTATTGGTGAAGAAAAAAGATAGATCTATACGGCTATGCATTGATCATAAGCAGCTCAACCAAGTAACCATCAAGAATAAGTATTATTTTCCCTTAATAGATGACATATTCGATCAATAGTCAAATATACTCGAAGATTGATTTGAGGTTTGGATATCATCAACTATAGATAAATGGAAGGAGATATAAAAAATCTACTTTTAAAACAAGATATAATTAGTATAAATTTTTAGTAATGCATTTTAGACTCACAAATATACCAGCTTTCTTCATGGATCTCATGAATAGTATTTCACCCTTATCTTAATAAATTTGTAATAACATTTATTTATGACATTTTGATATACTGCAAAAGTAGGGTGAAACATGAATACAATCTTAGAATAGTTTTGAAAATCCTAAGATAAGAGAAATTATATACGAAATTGAGTAGGTATAATTTTCAGCTCAATGAAGTTAAGTTTCTCTATTATGTAATTTCTAGTACTAGTATATGTATTAGCCCCTTAAATATTAAAGTTGTGATGAACTAGAAGCAACCATTTAATGTTTTGAAGATTAGAAGCTTTTTGGGTTTGGTTGGATATTATAGAATATTTGTAAAAAAATTTTCCAAAATAATAGCAACCTTGACTAAGTTGATACAAAAAATGTGAAATTCATTTAGGTCGATAAATGTTAATAAAGTTTTCAAGAACTAAGGGAGAATTAACCAATACTCCTATCCTGGTGATTCCTTAGTTATGTTCTAATACAAAATGAGAGGATGGTTACTTATGCATCTAGATAACTAAAACTTTCTGAGGAAAATTATCCTACTCATGACTTAGAGCTAACATTATCATTTTTGGACTAAAAAGTTTAAGACATTATCTCTATGGATATACTTTTGAAACCTTCATCGATCATAAGAGTCTCAAGTATATCTTCACTCAGAAGGATTTGAATATAAGATAGAAAAGATGAGTAGACTTTTTAAAGGATTATAATCTTAATATCAATTACCATTATGGGGAGGCTAATGTAGTTACTAATACCTTAAATAGAAAATCTTCAAGTTTTATAGCTTATATGAATATTCAAAGAAATTCTATGATGACAAACTTAGTAAATATGAAGCTTGAACTTTTATTTGAGACATAAAATTTTTTTGTCATGTTTGATGACACAATTATTTTTAATAAAAAGGTAAAAATAGTTAAAATGAAGATAAATATCTTTAGATGATAGCTAAGGAGGTAGTTTAGGAATCTGATCAGAATTTCTCCAAGTCGAGGATGGTTCTATTAGGTTCCATAATCAACATTGTATTCCCAAAAGTCATCAAAGAAAGATACAACTGGTGGAGGAGGCCAATAGATTAAGATTTAATATCTATCTTAAGACTATCAAGATGTATCAAGATTTGCATCAAAGCTCTTGGTGACATAGTATGAAGAGAGGCATAGTTGTTTGATTTACCAACAGGTAAAGGTAGAACATAAAGTGCTCGTAGGAAGATTGTAAAAGATTCAAATTCCTGAATATAGGTGAGAGTAGGTCACTATGAATTTTATAATGAGACTATCTAAGACCGAAAGGATAAGATGGAATTTGGATAGTAGTGTATAGAGTCACTAATTTTGCTCACTTTTTTCTTGTTAATAAAAAGTATCTCCTAGATATATTAGCAAGTTTATATATTAAAAATATTATTTGATATCACGGGGTATCAGTTAGTATTATCTCTGTTTGAGATCAAAGATTTACTTTCAAGTTTTGGGAAAGTCTACAAAATGCCTTGAGCACACACTAAAAGTTTAGCTTAGCTTTTCATCCCCAAATGGACTATCAATATGAGAGAATAATACAAACTCTGGAAGATCTCTTAAGAGCCTGTGTCTTGGACTTTGGTACAAGTTGGGATATGCATTTGTATATAATTGAGTTTGCTTACAAAAATAACTATCATTCTAATATATAGATGGCCCCATTGGAAGCTCTTTATGGGAGAAAGTATATATCTCCTATGTACCTAGATGAAGTGAGAAAACAAAAGTTTTTGAGATCTCAATTGATTAAATAAGATGTTAATAATGTTAATAGCTCAACATTGCTAGAAAAGTTATGCAGATTGAAGGCAAAGAGATCTAGAATTTAAAGTTGATAATCATATCTTCTTGAATGTGTCGTCAACTAAGGGAGTCATGAGATTTGGCTAAAGGAGGAAGCTAGCCCCTAGATTCAATGAAGCATTTAAGATCTTATAGAAGATTAGACGTATAGTATACAGATTGGCATTACCCTAGGCTTTAGCTGACATCTATGATGTATTTCACGTCTTTATGCTCTAGAGGTATACCAAGGATCCATCCCATGCTATATCCTCCCAACCTCTATAACTAATAGACGATGCCATCTTTATAGAGCAACCAATCTAGATCTTAGAAAGAGTATGTTTTGAAGAATAAAGTTATACTTTTGGTAAAAATCTGTTGATAGCACCATTCAAATTAAGAGGTAACTTAGAAAAGAGAAAAAGATGTGAAAGAGCAGTATCTTTATTTTTTGGAGAAATATAATCGAATCCCAAATTTAGACATAATTTTTTATTTTATTTCTTGCTAATGAAATTTAAAAAATAACATTTCAACATTTCAAGTAAGGTGATATCATTTTATTAATAAATTAAATAAAATAAAGATTAAATAAATATAAAAATAAAAATCTTACCTTATTTGGAGGGCTCATCTCCTCTTATTCAATGGGAGGGATTCCTCTCCTTCATTTCTCACTAAACAAGTCTAGCAATAAGAGAAACCAAGAGTTGCATCCCATTGAAGAGAGATAGATTCTTTTATCTTTCTTGAAAAATAAAATTTTTCTTTGATTCCTTTAAATGTTTGAACATTTATTTTTAAATTAAAACATGTTATAATTATTCATGTCATAGAAAGTTTCTAAAACTTGTTTTATCTTTTAAAGGTTTAGAATTTTACATTGGGGGGGGGGGGTTAAAAATTATGTCGATTCGAGAAATTTCATATAATAAAAACTAGGGGTAAAAATTATGTCGATTTGAGAAACTTCATATGATAAAAACCAGTTTTGACTCAAATCGTTTGTTTCACTTTGAATAAGTAGAAAAAAAAAAGTTTGGGCAGTTTGCAATGTAGTAAAGTTGAATGCAGTAAAGAGAATTTGTAGTAAGAAAAAAACACATCGGAATTTATAGTGGTTCGATCGTTATGACATACATCAACTTTCAATTCCTCCTCCATTGAGGTTACCGGCGTCCATTAATGGTCCTTCTTCAATGGGCAAAGACCAACCATCTATTTACAGTGCTTTCTCCTTTTCATAGGTTTAGGAGGTAACCTTTACAAGCCTCACACCTCTCTTGAATGATCTCAACTCTTAGTAAGGGAGTTGGAGGACTCTTACACTTTTACAACACTTTAACACCCCAAGAATTCAAGATTATGTTAACACTTTCGTGCCCTTTCATTCAGAAAAGAGTGGGGTATTTATAGGCCCTAATGGCTTCAGAATTGGAGCAAAAAAGTGTCACATCCTCATATTTTGGGATACTGGTGGTACCACCATCATTATTGGGAGGTACCATCGCTTGATATTCTGACACTAGGTGGTATGACTACCTGATAGAGCTCGGAGACTGAGCTCTGGTGGTACCATCGCCTAACAAGGGCGGTACTACCGCTGGCAGCATTAACTGCCGACGGTACCACCGCCCAGACCACTTGGGAGATTGGGTCACCAAGCGGTGCCACCGCTGGCTATGACTTCAAGTGCTTAATGAGCTATTTCAATCAGCCCAATTTAGCCTTGGAAAGGGCCTAGTTGACCCTCAATTGAGTTAGTGGGATTGTACCCCATTCCTAACTCAACTTAAGGACTAATTATAATAATTAAGATATTTAATAAAGGATTTTTGTTTCGGTTCGTCAATTGTTCTTCCGGTGAGTTTTCGATGATCTTCCGACGAACTTCCGACGATCTCTCGGTAATGTTCCGATGGACTTCCGGTAAGCTCCTGGACTTCTTGATGATCTTCTTGACGAGTTTCGATGAGCTTCTTTGGCAATCTCCTGGACTTCTCGGTTAATTCTGGCGGAACTTCTGACGAACATTCGGACTTCCAACAAACTCTCAAACTCCCAATGAAATCTCGATCTTGACTTTGGCACAACATTTGCTTTATGTCTTACGTAGTTAATCCTGCATACTTATCTCAACACATAGATTAGATCAAACAATTTTACTAATTGATTTTATCATTAAAATCCGAGATTCAACAATCTCCCCATTTTTTATGACGACAACTTATTGGTAACGGAGTTAACCTTAACTCCCCTATCTATATGACATACTTGAGAGATTACAAACTTGAATTCACAACCTTGAATTCAAACTTTAATCGATTTTAAATAGAAATCACATGCATTATGCATCATCATAGTTTTAAGTCATCAAGATATTAAATACACAATTTCATCACTTCTTTCATGATAAAATGCTTCGGGCATTGCCTTACATGAAATGTCATCATGATATAATTTGTGTGATAGCATTAAAAAATTCTCAGTATTAAGAATCATAATATTGCATAATTATATGGTAACATTAAAAATTCTCAGCATTAAAAAGATCATAACATCAAAAGTTCACAATATTAAAGGTTTTCAACATAGAAGAGATCACAACATTTAAGTGAAAGATTCCATCAACTTCTCCCCCTTTATTATCAGCAAAAAGACATGCATAGTCATTCAAGTGGTGGCAAGTCAACTCAGTTAAAATTTGATCTTGACATTGTTCAAATCGATCCATTCGAGTCCCTATGTCATCGATAAATGAGGAGGGTGCTTTCTCTATTGGAGGTGTTGCCTCAAAGGGACCAATAGGAGGAGATTGATGTTTCCTAAATATTGGTATTTCAGGTTCTGGATCAGGTGGGAGGAGATCAGTCTTTCTAGGTAATCTAGTCCAAGTCCCATTTCTGACTATACATCTTAACCTTCTTAGCAGGTTTCTATTTATGATATTAAACCTATCTAGTTTCAAGATTTCTTCGTCAGGTGGAATGACTATGTCATATGCATGGATTAGTCTAGTGATCAAGCCACCATATGGAAGCATCATATCCTTTTTTAATAGTTCGATCATGTTTTGTTGTATTAGATAACCAAAACAATTATCATATCCCTTCATAATCCAATACATCGTACCTAATTCCATTTAGCTAACTTCATCATGATAATATTGTTTTGGGAGTATAATACTGATCAAAATGTGATGAAGCAATTTGGTGTTGAAGGGTAGTAAATATTTATAGCTTTTTGGAAGAATAGACAAGTTTGGATTACAAAAAATTATACCTAAGGCATCAAAATAAGTGGTCCCAACTGATTCTTATTGACCTCTAAAGTAACAACCTCTTCTTTTCTCAATAATTCCTATGAGGTTATAAATTACGCTATCCGTAATGGGCATATGATGTCCTAAGAGATACGTGGAGACCTTATCATGTTCATCCACATGCAAGTTGTTGTAAACCAACCTAACAAGTCTAGGATAGATAGGTTCACTTATTTGAAAGATTGAGAGGATATTTAGGTTAGCAAACCATTGAATTTGTTCCAAATTGTTCAATTCCTCTAAGTCTACATATTTTCCCTTATGAACATTTCTAATCTCTATGGTTGGAAGTTTAAGGGCATGTTGAGGAGAATAAAAAAGTAGGGAGTCATAGGTTTTATCTAACCCCCTCTTACCTTTGTCTCTTGAGGATATTCTAGAAGTCATAGAGACTACATTTATTAAGAGCAAATGAGAGGCAAGAATAAGTAATGCAAAGAAGGAAATGATTTGGTTTAGGGATTACCTTAGTAGTTTAACCTTCTTGATATTGATCCTTGATTTAGTAGAGAATGAGAACTTTTTTGAGTTAGTAGAGAGAGAGCAAGAGGAATAAAGGATTTGGGGCTTTTTGGAGAGGTGTAGAGTGAGTTGGGGTCGGTTCTATCGCCAGCCCTAACTTGTCTTTATATAGGGAAGGTTGCGGGCGGTGACACCGCCTACAAGCAGTGACCACTAGCGGTGCTACCGCCAGCTGGGTGGTGCCACCACCTACAGGCAGTGAGCATTGACTGCATTGTGGTGTAGTGCATATTTGTGTGGTGCTGACATTATTTGTTTTCATCGTACAAGATCTTTATCATTATGTGGTGCACATACTTATTTACACCAATATCATATAAGATTTTTGAAGTTCTACTTTCGTAAGAGGAGAATTCATATGGCTCATTAAGTATACCATAATTTCATGATTCAAATCTTATCTCAAGTAAAGAAAAAATAGTAAATGATCTCGAAAAATAGAACTCAATTAAGAAAATCTAGAAAAAATTTAAAGAGGAACTCATGTATCAGAGAAATTCAGCATACCTAATTCTCTTCTTATAAAATTAAATTATTCCTCAATCAAGAGTTTTGTAAAAATATCGACCAATTGATGTTTCGTATCAATGAATTCTAAGACTACATTATGATTATTAACATAATCTCATATATAGTGATGCCTAATGTTAATATGTTTAGTTCTAGAGTGTTGAATCAGATTTTTCGTTAAACATATTGTGCTTGTGTTATCACATTTTATTAAAATATTCTTAAGATAAATTCTATAATCTTCTAATGTATTTTTCATCCATACGACTTGTGCACAACATGCACTAGCTGCTATGTATTTGGCTTCGATCGTGGATAGTGCAACCGAGTTTTATTTCTTGGAAGACCAAGAGATGAGTGCATGACCTAAGAATTGATATGTTTCAGATATACTTTTTCTATTTAATCTACATCTAGCAAAATTCGCACTAGCATAAGCAATTAATTCGAGGTTTTCAAATTTTAGATACCATAATTCTAGATTAGTGGTTCCTTTAAGATATCTAAGAATTCTTTTAACTGTTTTAATATGCTTTAATATGAGATAGCTTAGGATTAAATTGAAACCTAGCACAAAGTCCTACGCTAAACATAATGTCCGGTCTAGTTACGATGAGGTATAGTAAACTACTTATCATACCCCTATAAGCTTTTTGATCAAAGCTTCTCTACTTCGTCAATGTCTAACTTAGTTGAAGTACTCATACGAGTATTGATAGCCTTTGAACCACCTATATTAAACCATTTTAGCAAGTCTAATGCATATATTGTTTGACTAAGAAAAATATCATCATTAAGTTGTTTGATTTGTAATCCTAAAAAAAAAAGGTTGGTTCACCCATTAAACTTATTTCAAACTCTAGGCTCATACTCTTGGTAAACGATTCACATAAAGATTCATTTGTAAAACCAAAAATAATATCATCAACATAAATTTGATTAATAAAGAAATTATTTTGGATAAGAAAGGAGCTAAGTCTCTCATACCAAGCCCTTGGGGCTTATTTTAATCGATAGAGAGTTTTAGTCAATTTAAACATATGATTAAAAAAATTATCATTCTCAAATCCGGGAGGTTATTCAACATAAACTATTTCGAAAATAAAGTCATTAAGAAAAGCACTTTTAACATCCATTTGAAATAACTTTAAGTTACTACAACTAGCATAGGCAAGGAGCATCCTTATGGCTTCTAATCATGCCATAGGAGTGAAGGTTTCTTCATAATCGATACCTTCTTCTTAGTTGAAATATTTGGCCATTAATCTAGCCTTGTTTCTAACTACGATACCAAATTCATCTTGCTTGTTTCTAAAAACCCATTTAGTACCAATAACTAAATGGTCATTTGACCTCGGAACAAGCTTCCACATCTCATTTATCTGAAATTGGTTCAACTCTTCTTGCATTGTGATAACCCATGAATAATCTTTCATGGCCTTGTCAATGCAGTTAGGTTCAATTTGAGAAAGAAAAGCAGCATTTGCACAAAAATTTTTAGGAGAAGAATGAGTTTGAACCCCTTTTGATGTGTCTCATATAATTAGCTCCTTAGGATGAGTATCTATATACTTTCATTCCTTGGGTAAGAATGTTTTGGAAGAAGATACATCCAAGTTGCTAGTTGAAGGAGAAGGTTTATTTAAATTCAAAGCATCAAAATTAAGATCATCATCAAACTCATTTTTCTTAAATTTGAAAACTTTATTAAAGACAACATGAATAAATTCTTCTATAACCAAAGTTCTTTTGTTAAAATACAAAAGGCTTTAGAAATATAAGAATAGCCAAGAAAAATCTCTTCATCAAACTTTCCTAAGGTATCTTTCTTATTCAAGATAAAATATTTACAACTGAAAACTTTAAAATATGAAACGTTAGGTTTTTTGTTGTTTTGTAATTCATAAGGAGTTTTGGAAAGTAATAGTCTTACTAGAACTTTATTCATGACATAGCATGCCATATTAACGGCTTTGGCCCAAAAATATTTGGGTAGGCTATGTTCGTTAAATATGGTTCTTGTCATTTCTTGTAAGTTTCTTTTTTTTTTTTCTACTACTCCATTTTGTCGAGGATTTCTTGGAGTAGAGAAATTATGGTTATATCTATTAGATTCATAAAAAATTTAGAAATCATAGTTTTGAAATTCGCCATCGTGATCACTCTGAATTGATGAAATCATAAAGCATTTTTCATTTTGAACAAGTTTACAAAACTTAAAAAAATACCTAAAGCAATCACTTTTGTGTGCCAAGAAGTATATCCATATGTATATACAATAATCATCTATAATTACAAAGGCATATTTGCTACCTCCTAGGCTTGATGTATTAATTAGTCCAAACAAATTCATATGAATCAATTGCAATGGTCTAGAGGTGCTTATTTGATTCTTTGGTTTGAAACTACATTTTATTTGTTTTCCTAGTTGACATGCATCACACACATTGTCTTTAACGAACTTAATGCTAGGAATACCTCTTATAAGTTCTTTAGATGAGATTTGAGAGATTAATTTCATGCTAACATGACATAATCTCCTATGCTAAAGCTAAGCATTGTCATTCAAAACCAAAAAATATATTTCATTAAAAAGATCATCAATATTAATAATATATATATTATTTTATTTTAAGACAATCATGGATATGTTTTTTGTGGTTTTTCAATGATGCAAGCATTGGATTCAAATCTAATGATGTATCCTTTATTATACAATTGACTAATACTCAAAAGATTATGCTTTAAGCCATTAACCAACAATATATCTTCAATCAAAATGTTGGATTTGTTACCTATGGTTCTTATGCCAATAGTTTTACCCTTGTTATTATCTCCGAATGTGACATACCCTTCGTCTAGGCTAGTGAGCTTAGAGAATTGAGATGGATTTTCGGTCATGTGCCTTGAGCATCCACTATTAAGGTACCATCTCTTACTCCTAGCTTGTAATGGTAAATGTTTCTACAAAAAATGATGATTTTTAGATACCCATTTTACCTTGGGTGTCTCAAAAATCGATCTACATAACTTATCATGTGGCATTGAGTCATTTGAGGTTCCTTTAGGTACCCAAATCAATCTATGTGGACTATATCTCTTAAATGAATATTTGTACGCAATATGTCCGGGTTTACAATAAAAGTTGCATTTGGTGTGGGGTGATACATGCAAGGTAGGGCCTTTAACAAAGGTAGTTAGATTTTGGTGAGAGCTATTCACAAATCCGATTCTGCCTCTTCTATGAACTTGACCCTTATTTGCAAGGATCATGGTCAAGGACTTGCTACTAACCTCAAACTTTTATAAGGTTTCTTTGAGTAGCAAGTTTTCCTTATTAAGTGCCTCTAAGTGTTCACACTTAGTACATGGAAGCAAAGAAGGATTATCATGCTTAAGTTTTTCAAATTCAACATTTAAAATGGCATGATCTTTTTTCAAAGAGTTATACTTTTTACTCAAAGATCTACATTTATCAAACAATTTATGAAAAGCACTTAAGAGCTCGTCGAATGATAAATTTGCATTTAATGAACTACTTACCTCATCTCCGATAGTCATTAGTGTTTAGTGAGCAACTTGCTCTGTGTTGGTTGGCTCCTCTTCATCGGATGCACTTGAGTAGTCTCATATTGCTTTAAGAGCCTTCTTCTTCTTTGGTTGCTTCTTCTTTACTTGGGGACATTCGCTTTTGAAATGTCCTGGCTTCTTGCATTCATAGCATATAACTTATTCTTTTTTGGGTTTAAATTTATTTTTAGAGTTATTTTTAAATTTATTCATTTTTTATGAATTTTTTAAACTTTCTTGTCAAGAGTGTCAAGTCATCATCATAGTCCTCATCACTTAAATTTTCTTTCAAGTGGTCTTCTTGAGTTTTCAATGTCGTATTCTTCCTATTCTTTGAAAGGTTATTCATAAGTTTTTCATGAGCTTTATAAGTCATTTTGTAGGTCATTAGTGACCCGATAAGTTATTTGAGAGAAAAATTATTTAAATCCTTGGCCTTTTGAATGACCATTACTTTAGGGTCCCAACTCTTTGGAAGGGATCTCAAGATTTTATTAATAAGTTCAAAGTTCAAAAAACATTTGTCAAGGGCTTTTAAACTATTGACAACAACAGTAAAACGGGTGTACATATCGACAATAGTTTCGTTTGGCTTTATTTAAAACAATTCATAAGTATGAACTAAAAGATTTATCTTCGACTCCTTTACTCTATTAGTGCATTTGTGAGTAATTTGGAGTGTGTGCCAAATATCAAAAGTCATTTCATAAATAAACACTCGATTGAATTTGTT
This sequence comes from Musa acuminata AAA Group, assembly GCF_036884655.1. Lineage (NCBI taxonomy): Eukaryota > Viridiplantae > Streptophyta > Magnoliopsida > Zingiberales > Musaceae > Musa > Musa acuminata. Next base: position 35,472,444 of record NC_088343.1, on the reverse strand, counting down.
TTTATCTAAAGTACAAAACAAGGCATTCATAGCCTTGGCATTTAAAATAAAAGTCTTTTTCTCTAACTCATTCCAATCGTTCATTGGAAGAGAAGACTTTTGAAAGTCATTTTCCACGAGGTTTCATAACTCAAAATCCATTAAAATTAGAAAGATCTTCATTCTAGTCTTCCAATATGTGTAATCCATCCCATTGAATATGGGCGGATGTGTAATTGAATGACCCTCTTAGTTGCCGACAAATGTCATCTCTCTTGAGTTTTAAACCAAATGAGAGTTACCTTGCTCTGATACCAATTGTTAGGATCAAGAGTGATATTAAGGGGGGTGAATTAGTGCAGCGAAAAAATTACGTCGATTCAAGAAACTTCATACGATAAAAACCGGTTTCGACTCAAATCATTTGTTTCACTTTGAATAAGTAGAAAAGAAAAGGTTGGGTAGTTTGCAATATAGTAAATTTGAATGCAGTAAAGAGAATTTGCAGTAAGGAAAGAACACACCAAAATTTATAGTGGTTCGATCGTTATGACCTACATCCACTTTTAATTCCTCCTCCATTGAGGTCACCGACATCCATTAATGGTCCTCTTTCAATAGGTAAGACCAATCACCTCTTTACAGTGCTTTCTCCTTTTCACAGGTTTAGGAGATAATCCTTACAAGCCTCACACCTCTCTTGAATGATCTCAACTCTTAGAAATAGAGGAGGAGGACTCTTGCACTTTTACAACACTTTAACACCCCAAGAATTTAAGATTATATAAACACTTTCATGCCCTTTCATCCAGAAAAGGGTGGGGTATTTATAGGCCCCAATGACTTCAAAATTGGAGCAAAAAAGTGTCACATCCCCGAATTTCGGGATGCTAACGGTACCACCGCCTGCCACTGGGCGGTACCACCGTCCAATATAGGCGGTATGACCGCTTGACAGAGCTCGAAGACCATGCTCTAGTGGTACCATCGCCTGATAAGAGCGGTACCACCATTGGCAGCATTAACAGTCGGAAGTATCACCGCCCAGACCACCTAGAAGACTGGGTCACCAGGCGGTGCCACCACCGGTCGTGACTTCAGGTGCTGAATGAGCTATTTCAACCAGCCCAATTCAGCCTTGTTAAGGGCCCAATTGACCCTTAACTGAGTTAGTGGGATTACCTCCCAATCCTAACTCAACTTAAGGACTAACTACAATAATTAAGATATTTAACAAAGCATTCTTATTCCGGTTCGTCAATTGTTCTTCCGAAGATCTTCCGGCGAACTTCCGACGATCTCTCGGCAATGTTCCGACAGACTTCTGGTAAGCTCCTGGACTTCACAGTGATCTTCTTCTCGACGAGCTTCTTTGGCAACCTTTTGGACTTCTCGGTTAATTCCGGTGGAACTTCCGACGAACTCTCAAACTCCCAACAAAATCTCGATCTTGACTTTAGCACAACATTTGCTTTATGTCTTACGCAGTTAATCCTACACACTTATCTCAACACATAGATTAGATCAAACAATTTTACCAATTAATTTTATCATCAAAATTTGAGATTCAACAATAATTATTCATATCCAAGTTTCTAAAATTTTTATTTTGAATGCATGATCTTTAATTTCTACTAGTTTTATATAATACTTGATTAAAAATACTATTTTCTCCTTTATATAATTTTATTATTTAAATCTATTATTATTTATTATATTTTAATGGCTCAATACTAATGAATAAATATTTTGATTATATTTCTATGATGTCAAAACTAAGAATTGAGGGAATTGATTAGAATTTATATTGATATTAACTATGCTAGGCCCAGCCCACGTAATAAGTCGCAACCCATATATTAGCTCCAACCATTAGGTTAGACCTATAACCAATAGGCTTGACCCAACCCATAGGTTAGGCCATATAGGCTATAGCTCAACCTAGCCTAATATAGATAATTATGTGTATTGCACGTGATTAATCCATGGGCTACGAGTTGGTTTGGTGTATGCACAGTCATGTACAGTGTACCATTGCCTTTGCTTTAATTGATTTGAACTCATATATTGATTGAACTAATCGGATTTGATTAGTTTAGATCAATTCAAGATGATTCCAAATTAGCTTGACTTATTCAAGTTTGTTTAACCTGAATTGAATCCAATATAGTTTAAATTATACTAGTATAGTTCTAAACCAATTAAATCAGGATTAAAGACCAGTTTAGTTATGTTCTAATTAAATCAAGTTCAATTTGATTGATTGTGCTAGGGTTTAAGTAAATTCAGTGTTAATTGATATTATTTGATATTAATAATATTTGATCGATAAATTAAGATGTTTCAATGTATTATTTCATCTCAATATAGAAATGAATAATATGAGATGATTTTGTTTCTCGATCGAGGGTAGGTAGGGGGATTCCCTTTAGGGATTAGCGGGTTGTTAGACGTGACGACTAAATGATTCCTTTATTAATTATTAAGAGGAATCTATCCCTAATTTAACAAGTGAGGAACATCACTCTATTTATTATTGAGAGTATGATATGAGTTTATTTCCATTCGTTATTAGGAAAATATAAATTCATCTCGTAGGATAAAGCGTCTCCAACTACTATTAGAGGAGTGCTCATTTATGTACTTAATATATGCTTATGGGATAATTGACTTTCATATATGTGTTTATTTTATAAGTTGACTTAGACTTCCTACCTAAAGTTATTGAAATTTTTATATTTTATTTTTTATTTCAAAACAACCTATTAGTAGCATTAGACTATATTCCAATGAAGGAACATATCTTCCTTTACTGTTAGATAAATCCAATGGACTTTATATTGGAATCTATATTTCTCAAAAAGTCTCATATCTACTTTTGATTTATATTTTATGAATAAATAAATTATAATAAATATGTATAATTTATGTATATTAATAAAATGATATTTATTTACAGGTGGAAAGATTATGTAATCCTATAAAAAAAAATTCACTATGTGACATGCCAAGACATGATTAGATGATGAACATTACCGTGAATCACCTGCATAATTAAAAGTTGCTCCAATTAAAACATAAGAGTTCATATAATTGACAGAAATAAAGATAGTTGAATGTATTATTTAAGTTTAAAACTTAGAATAATTTTTCTAAGAGTTTCCAAACTTGGAAGCTTTCATTAAAAACTGACAGAATGTAACGATATATGTTACCAACCAATGGCAATAAATTGTAGAAGCACAAATATTTGTTATCCCTCAACAAGGAAACAATTCATGCAGGCACAGAGTTGACATCCAACACTCGTCTTATTATTTCTGTTACGGCAAATTCTTGGGTGAGAATGCCAGCATGAGTAGCATTTGGGATTTTGATGACTTTGAGCTCTTGTTCTGGAGCATCAGACCACTCTGATTCAAGTGCCAATAAGCTAGCCAGATTCACCAACCCATCCCCATCACCAGAAACCACCTCAGGAGGCTCGTCAAACTTTCCTTCACCATTGTAGAGAAATGTTTCAGGAGTGTCCACCCCAACCCCTATAATGCAAGTCACTGGAACTCCCGGCGCCGCCATCTCCTCTAGCAACGGCAATATACGAGATACATAAGGTTTTACGCCCTCTTGGAACCCAATTGCTTGCAGGAATTCTGCCATGTTGGTTGCCGAGTAGTTCCTGTCTCTCGTAACGACGAGCGGTCTGTTTCCAAATGTTTTAGGGAAAGGCAGAAGCCAAAGGTTGCTTTCTGTTCTCCTGAATTGTTCTCTTATTGTTAAGGGGTCCACCAAAGGCATCCCTATTGTGTCTCCACTGGTGAACATGAACATTTCCACGACAATGCCTCCCCACGGTGCAGACAGTGCTATGAAGTGCTTGATGAACTTTCGGCGCCACCATGAAGGATTGCGATTAAGGAGATGAAGGGTGAGCAATCCACCATAGCTGTGTGTTAAAATGATCACAGGTTTGTCTCCGTTCATCTTGCTGGCCTGCTCAACTAGCTCTCTAAGATCTTGAAGGTATTGAGTAGCCACCTTTGATGGATGACCTCCTCCGGCAAGGCTGTATCGGAAATCGTAAGGTGCTCCGAAAAGGTTGAGGTTGTCTTGGTACCCAATTTCTTCCAAGGACTTCACCAGGGTATCCATGCAAATAGAAGAATCCCTGGAAACTTGTCATGGTTAAAAGACTTAGCTTATCATGCAAAATTATTATCCTAAAGTAGATCAGACCACTCATTCAGAATGCATCTGCAATTACAGAATATATTTGGATGATTTGCAACCAGTGCTTCATTTCTTGGTCAGAAAGGGCAGTTTATTTGGTCAACCTTGTGCCAGGCTAGGATAATTTGGCTGGAGGCCAAAAAGTTCGAAAGAGTAACATATGCAAAAAATCTAATAGAAATTGTCAATTTTATTGATTATTATGGTCATTTTCTTACTTGAAATCAAAGGAAAAATATAGCACCATGTTTTCAGATCCCAAATGTAAAATAGAAACAGTGCAAAAAGAAGATGAAGAAGAAAAGAAATAAAACAGAGGACTGCTTGATCCTGTAGATCAATCAGTGGCCCAAACCTTGAAAGAAAGAAGGATGAAGGAAGGGGGGGCTTTTGCTTACTTGCGGTTGGGATCGAGGAATCGTAACCCCTCGGTGGAGCCGAAGAAGGGGACGCGGGTTTCGACGCCGGGCACGTTGCGGAAGTCGTCGGCGTCGGGGTCGTAGAAGAGGCTCAGCTGGTGGGCGAAGCATCGCTGGGCGGCGGAATCCAGGAGGAGGGAGCGGTCCATCCAGATCCTGAACCAGCCAGCGGCTTGCGGAGCTTGGAGGGCGGGCAGGGGCGGGAGGTAATCCTCCGTCAGCCGGGCCTCGAGCTGGTTTCCGCTCAGGCCGGGGACCAAAATGAGGGGGTAGAGCTCATGACCGGCCGCCATGAGGAGGAGACGGTGAGTGTCGGTGAAGCACGGGAGGAGTGTTCCGTTGCTCCGCTGCTCTTATTCTCGCCGAATCATCTTTTTCTTGCTTTTTTTTTTTCTTCTAAATCCGTTTAGCAGTGAATATATAAAAAAAGAAAAATATCATATTTGCCTAATATAATTCTAATTGTTTAATTTTGCAATCATTATCCTTGGTCCTCAGACTTGAGATACTAAATATGTCATGTATAAGTGCTACACTCTTTGATACTGGACCTATAAGTTTGAAAGTTCCAGATCTAACACAATCTATCATCAGGAGTGATAGCCAACCTTACGAGGACCGTTGAGTGTCGATAGAGGATTATCTACTCTCAATGTTATGAAAGGAATATCCTACGTGTTCTTAGTCAGACAAATCCTTAGCCAAAGTCATTTGGATTGAGAGAGAAAGAGTTCTCTGAGAGATTCTAATTAGAGCGAGACTCGAGTAGAAACTGTATGAGTTTGACAATGCCATGTCTGGTATACGGTCTCTAGGATATTAGATAGAGAAGGGACTATAGATACATGGTAATTGAGGACAGACAGCTCCAATGAATTAGATTCCCCTATATCGTCTAGGGATTGTGTCATAGTAGTCTAGTACGTCTACAGTCGATGAGTCTAGTGAATTATTATAAAGATAATAATTCACTAAGCCTGAAGGAGTTCTAATAGGTTTGACTCATAGCCAACTCGATAGTGGGCCTAGAGGGTTACACGCATATGGTAGGTATTGCGACGAGTAGAGGTTCAAATATAAGATATCCCCCAGAGCTCCTATCTTATTGGATATTCAATAAGCCTATGAATTATTGGATCCAATGGATGAGATTCAATAAGAGCCAATGAGAGATTATTGGATAGAGATCCACTAATCTAAGAGGCTTGGGTAGTTGGATGAAGATCCAATACCCAATATGGCATGATCTATTAAGGTTAAGTTGATAAGGGGCCTCTATAAATATGAGAGAACTAAATGTTCATAGGCTAGAGCTTCTCTTGGTTGCCACATCTTATTCTCCTCTTTACTTCTCCTCGAATAGTAGGTCTGGAGATTAGATGAGTGTCGTCGCAGCCCCTTGGTGTTAGGAAACCTAAGCAACGACATCACATATGCATCGGAAGAACAAAAAAATAAAATTCCAAAATTTCTAAAAGTTGTATTTGTCGTTATGCGAATATTGATGCGCAAAATCCATAAAACTTAAAAGCCACATGTGAGATAGATTGTGTTACCTAGGGAGATCGTATATTCCTGAATCCCTGCAGATCTCTAAGAGAGGGTGAAGGAGGTCAAGTGTCCTCCTCTCTAGCTGTAATCCACATAATAATGTTGCGACGATGCTCCTCAAATCACCAAGCCTGCTATCTAAGGAGGAGAAGGGGAGGAGAATAGGAGATTACAACCTAAAATTGCTCTAGTCTTTGAACCATTGGTTCCCTCCTATTTATAGAGGTCCCCTATCAACATAACCCTCATAGATCCTGCCCTATTGAGTATTGAATCTCCATCCAACTACCCAAGCCACTTAGATTAGTGGATCTCTATCCAATAATCTCTCATTAGCTCTTATTGGATCTCATTCATATGATCCAATAATTCAAGGGCTTATTAGATATCTAATAAGATAGGGGCTCCAACGGATATCTCATATCTGAACCTCTACTTATCGCAACACCTACCATATGTGTGTTACCCTCTAGGCCCAATATCGAGCTGGCCATGAGTCAAACCTATCAAAACTTATTCTGGCTTAGTGAATTATTATCTCCATAATAATTCACTTGACTCATCGACTACAGACGTATTAGGCCACTACACCGTAATCCTCAAACGATATAGGGGAATCCAATCTATTGGACATATCTGTCCTTAGTTACTATTTACCTATAGTCCCTCATCTATCTAATATTCTAAAGACCGTATACCAAGCAAAGTGCTGTCAGACCATACGGTTTCTACTCGAGTCTCGTTCTAATCGGATTCTCCCGGAGAAATCTTTCTCTATCAATCTAAATAACCATAGCCAGGGATTTGTTTGAGCAAGAATATATAGGATATTCCTCTCATAACACCGAGAGCAGATGATCATCTATCGACACTCAATAGTCCTCGTAAGGTTGACTACCACTCCTGATGACCGGCTATACTAGATTTGGAACCTTCAGACCTATAAGTTAGGTATTAAATAGTAGAGTATTCATACAGGACATTCTTGGTGTCTCAAGTCTAAGGACTAGATACACCACTGGGACTACGAAATTACTATCTAACAATAAGGCATCATCAACCATCCAACATTCCGTAAGCGGATCAATCAGTGAACTCATTCTCCAATGAGCACTTATACTGTATCCTTAGTGTCCCCACATAAGCAGCTATGAGACCAGTTGGATCCATCATATGAATGGGTATAAAGCACACTAGTCTGTCTGATTATCTCGATGTCCCTCTCATCATGATTCGATTCTCATTGCACAGATCTATGGACATCACAATATATTCAAGCAACATGTAATATACAGTGATAAAATGTTAAATAATAATAATAAACAAAAAAATTATGTGTTAAGTCACATGTGTCATCACACACGTGATTGGCTTGTAGGGCATCTATGACTAGCACCTAGTCTTTAGACTTGAGACACGAAAGATATTCTATATGAGTACTTTACTCTTTGATACTAGACTTATATGCCTGAAAGTTTCAGTTCGAACATAGTTGGTCATCCGGAGTGGCAACCAACCTTATGGGGATTATTGAGTATTGATAGAGGATCATCCACTCTCGGTGTCATGAGAGGAATATCCCATTTGTTCTTGCTCAAACAAATCCCTAGACAGGGTTATTCGGATTGAAAGAGAAAGACTTCTCTAGGAGAATCCAATTAAAGTGAGACTTGAGTAGAAACCGTATGGGTCTGACAACACAATGCCCGGTATACGATCTTTGGGATATTAGATGATGAGGAACTATAGATACACGGTAACTGAGGACAGATAGGTTCAAATGATTGAATTTTCCTGTATCATCTAGGGACTATGTCGTAGTGGCCTAGTACTTCCGTAGTCGATAAGTCGAGTGAATTATTATGGAGATAATAATTCATTGAGCCAGAAGGAGTTCTGACATGTATGACTCACGATCGACTCAATATTGGGCTTAGAAGGTCATACACATATAGTAGGCATTGTGACAAGTCGATGTTCGGATATGAAATATCTATCGGAGCTCCTATTTTATTAGATATCCAACAACCCTATAAAATATTGTATACTATGGATGAGATCCAATAAGAGCTAATGTGAGATTATTGGATAGAGATCCACTAATCTAAGAGGCTTTGGTAGTTAGATAGAGATCCAATACCCAATATGATATGATCCATTAGGGTTAAGTTAATAGGGGGCCTCTATAAATAGGAGGAAACCAAACACTTATAGGTTAGATATTTTTTGTTGTCACATCCTATTCTCCTCTCCCCTTCTCCTCTTTAGATAGAAGGTGTGAAGATTTATGCAACGATTTGAGGAGTATCGTCATAACCTTGCTATGTGGATCACCAATAGAGAGGAGAGCGCTTGACCTCCTTCATCCTCTCCTTTAAATCTATAGGATTCAGGGATATACAATTTCCATAGGTAAAACACAATTATCTCACACATGGATTTAAGTTTTACGAGTTTTTGCGTACTAATTTTCGCATGATGATGAACACTTTTTTGAAAAATTTAAGGTTTTTATTTTCTATTTTTCCACTACGCATGTGATGTCGCTCCTAGATTTTCATATAGTGGTATTTGAGCCAGGTTGTTTGTACGAAAGATTAGTTTTAAACTACGTGTGTTGTGTTTTAGAAAAACTTTTGAAGTCAAAATTATTGACGGAAAAGGCGAGAGAGGGTAGTGATTATTGCTGCCCTCGCAGGTTAGCCAATGGCTACTTATAGCCTTGGCCGAGGCCTGGCCACCTACATGCAAGTGGCCGACGGTAATTACTGGCCGCGCGATAGCCACAACGCAATAGGAAGGAGGGGATTAGGGCTTTTTAGGAAAATGATAGATTTGCTCCTTGGAATTTCAAAAATTATAATTTTTATCTTTTCTATCTAAATTACCAAAATACCCTTCATAATTTAAAAAATTTCCTACATGTCCCTAATTTCTAAAAATATTAATTAACTAAAATAAATAAATAATTAATTAGTATTATTATATAGTAGTTCTATATGATGATGATGCCTATGTATAATGTTGATGGATGATCATAGACCGTGTGATGTGTGTGTACATATGATATGATTATTATTGTGACTTGCACTGTAGCCATAATGTCCCAACACAAGCAGCTATAAGATCAATTGTCTTCGTTATATGGATGGGTATATAACATACTAGTTTGTTTGATTATCTCGATGTCCCTCTCGAGTAACATATGACCAGGATTATTTAGGGTCTGTGTTTAAAGATGAATCGGTCACATTATCGTGATTTCAATATGATCTGATTCCCATTGTACAGATCCATGAACATCATAATATAAATAAATAAATAAATATATATATATATATATATATATATGTATGTATATATGTATATATATATATATACATATATATATATTTATATATATATGTATATACATATATATATATATATATACATATATACATATACATATACATATACACATATACATATACATATACATATATACATATACATATATATACATATACATATACATATATATACATATATATACATATATATACATATATATACATATATATACATATATATATATATATATATATATATATATAGGTGGTCAGGTCGTCACCACCTTCAAACCTGCATCAATCTTTTGACTTACCGGCGCGTCGTCGCTCACCACCTTCCGCTAGGTGGTCACCACCGTCAGACATGCATCAATCATGTGATTTACCGGCGCGTCGCCGCACACCACCTTCCGCTAGGTGGTCACCACCTTCAAACATGCATCAATCATGTAACTTACCGGCTCGTCGCCGCTCACCACCTTCCGCTAGGTGGTCACCACCTTCCGCTAGGTGGTCACCACCTTCAAACATGCATCAATCATGTGACTTACCGGCGCGTCGCCGCTCACCACCTTCCGTCAGTTGGTCCAGATGCTCACCAGCGCGTCGCCTCTGCCGCTCCACGGCCCACAGCCGAAGAGGGGTGTTATGACGCCAGCTCTGCTGCTCAACTCGGGGCCGCCTCCGCCAGAACTAGAGACAACCTCGGGGGCCACAACAACCGCGACCCAGCGATTAAGGCGGGGATGCGGTGCCTATCGATTGGCATTCTGTAGCAACATCGCCATGGGAGCACACAGTCTTCCCGGCTTGGAATGCATCTCCTGCTTGGACTCCGGAGACTGCGGCAGCTCGGAACCCTTTTCCGTCAGAGGCATGAACAGATCTCCTCATATGGTGCCATTCTCATCTGCTACTTCTGCAGTGCTACTACTACGTCTTGGATTCGTAATACAAGCTCACGTCTCGTTGAGCAAGTGAGGTATATAAGCAGATGGTATAGAAGGTAAGAATAAAAGAAGGTGGCACCCAATGGATACTAATTATCAATATATACACATTTTCTTTGGAAAATAAGAGCAGAAGATATGTAATTTGTTCTGCTTCACTATCACATACTGAGTGACCTTATTTTTGAAGATAAAAATGTAATATAAAAAAATGGAAACGTACGCCCTCAAATTCAAAACATTCTTAAAGTGAAATAAATATAAATTGATGAGGGTGATTTTTTTTCCACGCCAGATTTAGGTCATCCGTCTACGTGTAAATGGATGGAGCTTACCAGAGTTATCAATGAACTTTATAAAATAATAATAATATATTACTTCAAAAGACTAATACAAGTAGTTCTAGAAATATCAGAGCTTAAAAGACAAGAGAGTTGTGATGATAAAATATTATTCTAATAAGTATGTGTCCTATTAGATCTGATAAACTTTGCAAGTTAATTAGTAATCTTATTATCTTCACGATAAACATTTGACAGTGAAAGCGTCAAAAGAGTTAAAAAGTAGACACCAATCACCACTTGCTAGTGGTTGTACAAAAGGGTTTGGAAGAAATGATCGACGCTCAAGAATGCTTCTGGGAGGTTGATCAGACCTCTTGCGGTCTGCGTCTAATAAACTGGGTAGGATAGCTAGTGGCAAGGAGGAAGAAGGGGCGAAAGGATCTCGGGAAGGAGAGGACATCGTAGACTAATGCTCAGTCCAATATTTTTTTGATTTAGCGAATTCGTAAGATTATTTAAAATAACAAACCCTATCATTTTTTAAATATTACATTCTAGACCTTATCATTTTTTAATTAATTTTTTTTGATTAAATGTGCTTTAGTTTCCCAAATAATTAGGATATCATGAGGAGTTGATGTTAAAATTTGTTCTTATTAATGTATTACTAAGGGCTAGAAATTAAAAAATCATTAATTTTCTTAAATATTTGTATTATATTGACATCTCCCATCATGCAACTGTTCTATCTGATCCTATGATATACCAGAGCTATGATTCATTCTTATTATGAGTAATTAATAGTGTTTTTCTCATTCTAATAGCATCAAACTATAATATTCTATAATTATGAAATTATGAGAATCCTAACCTATCTACCTTATTTTAACCATAATATTCTATACAAAACTCTGATTTGATCAAAATATTCTTAAATCTTTCTTTTAAAAATTAATGAAATTATGTTATTTTATGATCCCATTATATCATCAATGTTCCTTTGATATAGTTGGAATTTGTTTTCCTCTAAAATCCTCTCTTAAATGAGTCTCATATTCCTACTATAAAACTCTTTTTATCTCTTAGTCACCGATTCTTGTTATAATCAAATAAGTTTTACAAATATTCATGTTCGGTTTGATATTGCTTCATACATGTATCTGTATATTTTTATTTTTTCACATGTGCTTCCATTATATTTTTTACTTTTCATTAGAATGTCCTTACTATACTTTGGTATTAGTAGAATACTTTGGCCCCTTTGCTAGAAATGAAAAGAGAATTATGTCTCCTAAATGCGGAAGGCTAATGTTAATAACCATCCAGAAATTGGTTGATAATGTTATGTTATAATCTTACTTCACCCTCTATTTTTCTTTGATATAGTTCTAAAAGACATAAGATATACTTATATGTTTATATACTTCTTTGATATTAATAAATTAAATAAAATATCAAATATGACTCTTGAGCTCAAGATTTTCAATCTTGATTTACTAATATATTGCTTTTTTGCTTCTTTGTTAACAATGAATCAAATGAAATGATAAATATTACCCTTTACCTCATGCCTTGCCATTTGATCTTGATTTACTTATATGTTACTCTTTGCTCCTCTATTAAGTATCAATCATATGAAATGCTAAATATGACTCTTAAAATCATGTTGTGCATCTTAATCCTTATGTCATATGATTTATTGTCTATTTTTCCATTGTTATGATAATTGCTTACTAAGTTTTTATAGCTGACATTATTACTATATAAGATTTTCATGTTAGCTTATCACTCACACTCATTTTAGGTTAGGTTAGGACAATGGAATGTTAGAAGATTGAGACTTGTTTTGTAGTTTTTTTTTGTGTTATTATAAAGGGGCATTTTGGTTGAGGTTATTCAAAAATCCAAGTTGGTGTTTGTTGCTATAAATGTTAAAAGACATCACATGTTTTAAAAGTCTAGATATATTAAATCTAATGTTTCATGCTTTGATGAGAACTTGTGAAAATGATTAGCTTATGGATGTGATGTTTCATTGATCTTGTGAATTTATAAGCGATTGTCAATAATCTTTGAGTTGACTCTAGTTTTATTGAGTTATTAAGTGATATGTACATGTTTTATAGTGTGTGATGAGAATGGAATGACTTTGGTGTCCTTAATTCTATGTTAGATATCCTGGGAATTGATTATGTATAGTTAAAATTTTCTAATCTAAGATAGATTTACACCTCAATAAATTTTTATCTATGAATATTATTTTTGGGGGTGAGACAATAGGGCTATACATACAATGGATCCAAACATAATTGTGTTAAAATACATAGTGATAATTAGTTCAAATAATGAGATTAATATATAAATTATATATGTTAAAATAATTAATATAAAAGCATAATATATCTTTCTTTATATATCAGAAGTGAAATAATTATGATGGTATATAAAATTATCAGGATTAGTAAGTATTTTAGAAGTACGTAATTGCTTATGAGTATTAATTAAATTTGAATTCTTTGGTGGATTAGGATTTGAATTTAATTACATATTCAAGTAGGAAAAATCCTTAGAGGACTACAATTTGCTTTTATAAATACATATTAAGTATCGAGCTTTTGGTGAGATGGATAGATATGACATTTTGGATGCTTCTTTAAGTTTCTCTCTGATGGGTCTAGAGAGGATTGAGAGAAGAGTTCTTTATACTTTATTTGAGAGAATATACAAACAGAATTGTGGTTAAATAAGAATATTAAAAATTGATCTTGTATATTAAAAAAATTAATTTTTCCTTCATGGATATTTGTTATCAAATCATATTAGATCAATTTTCTAGTATGTTCTCTTGATTATTAATCTCTGGGTATTCTTTTAGTTTTTGAGTTTTTTTTTTCTTCCTCCCTAAAAAAGTGTGATATCAAAGTCCAAAAAATCTGAGATTTGAAATTCAACAAGGATGCCATTAGTTGTTTTATTAGCTTTACTATAGAGAAATTTGATAAAATAAATAGTTTCATCTTATAACAGAGGATGGTGAACAATCTTCTTATTCAACATTGAGCATGTTGAAGGAATGAGCAAACATACCAGAAAAGATAAATGATGAAGATTAGGTGGAACCTGAGGTAAAGTGTGTAAGTACTATTTATCATTCCAATGCTAATGATATTATAAATAATATTATTGTTGATGACTTCACCATGGTTATTTGGGATAAGTTAGAAAAACTTTATCTAATTAAAAGCTTAACCACCAAGTTATATATATAGCATAAGTTATCAAGGTTGAGAATAAAAGAAGATGGAGATTTTGTAGTGTATGAACATATTCAAGGAAATATTAGATCTAACTAGAGAAAGTTGATATAAAGATTGATGAAGAAAATAAGGCTTTATTGCTTTTTACATCACTTGTCGACTCTTATGATAATTTTGTGGGGATAATATTACGTGGAAAGGATATAGTAACTCTAAAAAAAGTTAAATAAACGTTAGTATCTCATGTTACTAGAAAAAAGTATAAATTTGAAAATATAGATGGTGAGACATTGGTTATTCAAGGTGAAGATCGACAAGGATGATTTTTCTAATAGAGGTAAATCTCAACATAATAGGTTGAGATTGAGAGTTAAGTCTTTAGATAATATTCAATGCTATAGATGCAATATATTAGGTAAAATTGTTTGGAGAAAAATAAACAGAAAGAAGAGAACGATAATTGCTCTATCGTGATAGATGGTGATAGAGATATTCTCACAATCTCTAATAATAACTATATATCTTTCAAAAAGAGTTTGTTTATAAATTTTGCTTGTGTTACTCATATTTCCATTTAGAAAGATTATTTTGATTCATTGAATAACAAGTTAACTTGGAAGTTAATCTAAGTGATGATTTAATGATGTAGGTCATGGGTGTTGTTAAAGTAAAGATTAAAATGTTTGATGGGATAGTGCATATTTCAAAGGATGTGACTTATGTTCTAAGTATATGAAAGAGTGAGTCTTTTAGATTCCTAGCACTATGGCTATAAGGAAGAAAGTGGAGTTCCAAAATTTACATTGGGTTGCACAGTTTTGATGAAAGAAATATTATATAGAAGGTTTTCTCATCAAGAATAAAGTATAGCAAAGACCTTAAAAGGCTGGAAACAAGTTATATATATAGAGAATAATAGGTACCTACATTGATGAGTTTCATTCATGATGCAAAAATAAAGAGTCGTATTCATAATTTTTAGGATGTAGAAAATTGTGAGGAAAAAATTCCTATAAGATGATGAGATAAAGATCTCTTTCTAGAATTAAAAAGTGCCATTAATTCGATTTCGACCACATATGATGCATTCAAGAGCTTATTAAAATCAGATATTAGATCATGAATTGCTTCAGTTTGTATAACTGTGATAAATTCTTTACGCCAATGGTTCAATTTCTACAAGAGGCACAAAGTAGAAAAATGCTCAATAAGATAAAGATTATTAGGATTGGTAAATATTTTAGAAGATTATATCTATTAAGAGGATTCCTGATTAAATTTAAACTCCTTGGTAGATTAGGATTTAGATTTAATTATGTATTCAAATAGATGGTAGATTAGGATTTAGATTTAATTAAGTATTCAAATAGAAAATGTCCTTGGATGATTAGGATTTGTTCTTACAAACACAGTCTCAATATTTTGGTGAGAGGGAAAGATGAGATAGGGAAAGATGAGATAGTTTGGATTTTCATGATGGTTTCTCTCTAGTAAGTCTGAGATGATTGAGAAAAGAGTTTTTTGGGCTTTATGTGAAGGATATATAGGGGAAGCTATGTTCTATTGGGGATAACCGGAGGATCTTATAATTGATCTCATATATTAAAATTTTTAATTTTTGTTCTCTGTTAACGTAGATGAAAGTTTTTGAATCCTATTATATTTTTCATCAGCTTTCTTTTATGTTATTTTAATTGTTAATCTCTAGACTTTATTTTTATTTTTAAGTTTTTCAATTCTCTATCTCAGCAATCAATAAAAACTAGATGGGATGAATGTACCAGCCACTTAAGTTACTTTAGATTTTGTGGTAAAATTTGTTAAATCAAATTCTGATGGTTTGATAAGGATTCAGATCATATTGAGTTTTGCTTATAAGTACAGATAAGGATTACATAAAAGTCTGAATTAAGACTTATAAAGGAGAAAATATCAATACCCAAAGTTATTTATGTTTTGAATGTGCAGTATATGACTGACTACTGTTTTTTCTATGCTAAGGTCTTTTGGGCCTTTCGAGGGTGGAAGAGATTTATGCTGTTGAGTAGAGTGGATAGAGGCAATGGAATATGTTAATAATCTTTTTTTTTGTTTTTATACAGTAGTCAAAAGATGGAAGGATGCAATATGCTATTCACATTTTTTTGGTCAACTATGTAAATTTCTAAATGGCTGATTGACTTGACAATATATGTGGAAGATGATTTCGATAATGTTTTAGATATCTTCAGGGTTACTTGAACTTTACTGATTTTTGTCAAATAGGTTGAATTGAGAAAATTTTCCATGTCAAACAAAGCAATGCTATTTTTCCTATTTATGTGACATCAATGGAACATGTCCAAAATATAAAATATCTGGAAGTAAGAATATCTGGGTGCACACTCTACTAGGTGTCTCCATCCTGATGTTATTGTAAGATCTTTATATTTTATGTCCATGACCTTTTAGCAGGTGAATTATAGATTTTTCATTTTAATAGTTTTGAAAGGATTTATTCAAAATATTTTTCTCCTTCGCAATGTTTGTGTCAATCATCCCACTTCCCTCCTGTTTCTAGACACACCTCTTTGCTAGTTCTCATTGCTTTCTGCTGGAGAATGTTCCCAGGAGCTTATCTTGACATAATCACCCATTACTGTCAAGAGTTGAAATTCCTCAGAAACAATAATATTTGAAGAGGAAGAATACAAAAAGGGTTCTTTAATATAGCTTATTATTTTCTACCATATTATAGAGTATTATGGTTCTCTTTTTGGATTAAGTGAAGGAGCAACTATTTTTTCAAATATCCCGTTACAATATCTTTGTAAGATCATTAATATTTTCTTTATAAAACTATTACAATAATATATTTATAAAAAAAAGAAATTTTTTTCATGCAAAGCATACAAATGAGATTTGGCCCTACATCATCTGTGAATGACATATAAGTAGTGCCAAAGGATTAAAATCCTTTTTTGTTCTATATAATATAGATGAATTATTTATATATGGTTGCATTGTTAACTCATATAATATTTGAAGTTTTGGGGTCAAAAGTTAAATAAATTATTTTTTATAGTTTTGTTATATTTTTTGTAGGAGATTATAAGGGAAAAACATTAAAATTTTCTTAATACCCTTACCTTGCTAGGTCAAAAGTGGAGGTTTACTGTGACTCGCACGCACACTATCTCCATGCCCGACTCAATTATTTTCTCATCGTTGTGCTACGCATGGGCGATGTGATATTCTTTGCTCGAACGAAGGAAGATAAAAATTCTTCTTCATGCTTCAACCAGAGGTTGGAACTCATCTTCTGTTGTTTTCATCTTTTTTTCACATTCTTTATATATATATATATATATATATATATATATATATATATATATATATATATATATATATCTGTTCTTTTCATAATATTTTCTATTGGTGTCGGAGAATCTTTAGGATTCTCTACGATCATGTTTTAAAAAATATATTTTACAATGACCTATCTCACCTTTAGGTTTTGTATGTTTTCTTTCTTATTTCCAAAAGAGTGATTTGTTAATCAGAATGATTTTATTTACTTTTGTTCTAACATGTCATGTGGTCGATTGTCGAGTCTAAATGATTTTATTTACAAAATTACGTTAGGGCATACTCCACAAAGCTTAGAATATCTAATTTATATTTAGAAAAATTAGATATTTCTTGAGAGAGTCTAAATGTTTAAGTTTAGAAAAAATTCAGTAAGTATTGAGTCTACATGTTATAATTTATATTTCTTGAGAGAATATCTAGGAGTTCTTTTATGGTATAATAAATGATTATTAAGTCTAAGATTATGGTCATAAATAATGGTATAGAATCATAGGTCAAATTTTGGAATGGTAAAGTAATAGTTGAGCCGAGTCAACTTCTGTCAGTGCTATATTATCTATCTCATGGGTTAAGTATTTTACGACGTATTGATCGAATAAACTAAGGTATTGGTCAAGTGATGGTAAGATATGGATGGTGTAATACTGATATATTGATCGAGTGACGATGACATGATGACTCAGAAATGATGTGTCTACCACCTCTGGATGAAATGTCAACAACAGTCTTTCCCATCTATCTCTTCTAATTTATTATATGTCAGTATTTTTTCTCATTTTTACATCTCAAAGTTTTTGTACTGAATGAAACGGGTGGATCAAAGCCTACATCAAAAGAATGTGACTAGTCTCCTGCTTTTGTTTTCAGACATGTAAAAATTCATTTATTACACTTTGATTTTTCTTGTGAAACTTGTTTGGGGCCGGATGGATGGATGGATGGAGCACGCTGAAAGAGAAATCTATTTAGAAGCCTGTCCAAGCCAAGACACCTGTGCTGCCACGGCTAAGATGAGCTGGGCGTCGACGATCACGCTACAAAAGGATTACATCGGTATAAACAAGTGCCCGCTTTTGATCGGATCTAACCCAATTAGGAATCGACAGTTTATCCTGCAAAAATTACAGCTAATTCCAATTTTAATTTTGGTTCAAGAACCAACAATATAAATTCTGATTCCAATTATAATTATGATTCAGAATTATCTTTTTAATTTTTTTATATTATTTCTCTTATTAAGTGGTTGAGAGAGATAGAAATCTAATGGACATGCGATTGTTTTTTAGGTCCTCTCAGTTCGAAATGAAATAGGAACCACTAGTTTTAAGTTTCAAGTTCAAGGAATCAAAGTCGAACTGTAACACGAACGAATTCCACGTGAAAAGCATGAGAAGGAGAGACGTCAGCACGAGTCTCCCACGTGCTAAATACTTTAAGCACGCGGTCTCTTTTATGACGATTTGGCATGCGCAATAGAACGTGGCGGCCACGGCACCCTAATATTGACCGCAGATTGACGACTTCATTGATGTCAACGCTCACTAGTTCCTCGGTAGATTCACTCTGTGACACATCAGAAACAGGCCATTGTAGGGATGCGAAAGGGTCAGATTCCAATTGTTGTTAGGAGATAACAAGTTATAGTTAATCATATTCCAAATTGGAAGTGCAATCAGTATGTATTTTTAAAAGGCTTAACATAAGTGAACTATGTTCCTTTAGTATATACTTCAACTAGCTTCACATAGTATGGTAAACTGCTTCACATGTTTGTGCTTTAATGGTCATATATAACTATCTATTCTTTTATATATAAGAGCACATACTAAGAATGCATGTAGAGTTATATCTCATATAATAGTGACTCATATCTCTTCCTATTTCTCTACCGAGAAGCACTAATTATCATATGAATAAGTTAGGAGTGAAACTCCTTACAAATATATTTACACTATTGTGCTCACAAGTATGCTGTGGATAGATCATTTGACTTGTTATTATCATATTAAAGCTACTTTAATAGGTCTCCTAATCAAGAAGTTAGATTTTCATCACTGGAAGATTCATTAAAAACTGATGCCTATCCCTTTTGATGATAATGGCATAATAATCCCATATATGTCTTTATCAACACAATTAATATTACTGTGACTAGTTATATAATGTAAAATTAATGCTAGAATTAGCAATTTATATTAATGCTCAAAAATACATAAACAAGGTCATTTACATATGAAGTTAAAAGAAGCCACCCACATTTCTAGAAAATTTAGCCAAGGAAATAACATTTTGTAACAATATATAGAAGCTCTCACATACTTGTATTAGATAACATGGATTAATCAAATACATTGTGCATCACAAATATAAACTGGGAATATAACTAGTAAATCTAAAACATTGAGAACATAAATTATTGTTTATTTTATTATATAAAAAATAAAAGCATATAAATCCACTCAAAGACTGTAGTTACTTAGATATTCTATCTAAGAGGAAACATTCCTCTATTAAGTGATACCCACTATGTGGTAATTATACTTATGAACAAACTATTTTATTCATATAATGGAACATGAACATATTTCGAAAATTATATGCACCAAGACTTGTATGGAATGATAACATGATGCACCAATAATTTATTTATTTGTTTATCATTTGCTTATTTTCTTATTTAAAAATTTATCAATTGAATATCTTATTTTTACTATTTTGTCCTTTCTCTATCTATTTATTATCTCAAGTTGTTGGATGTTACGATGGTTTGGCACATCGTTCCCAAGGATATGATAAAGTCTTTCACAACTATTAAAGAGTTGTTCACTACTTTAGATAAGTTTTTCAAGGAATACTTCCGTTATAATTTTTTGCTGCTTAGTTTTTATCAAATTCATTTTTTGCTACTTAGTATAGAATGCAAAAACGTATAAGATCAAAAAAAATTAAGAAAAGAAAGAGAAAAAAAAATTGCAACAATTTATTTATCCTTTTGTGTTTCTAATGTAAGAAATCACTAAAACAAACTTGTGTTTTTAAATCATTATAATATAAACACAATAAAAACTGATGCGGAAATTAAATAGCGTACCTCCAGCCATTGTCGCCAAGAATTTCTGCAGAGGTTTCTTCTTGAACTTTGGTTCTTCTCGGCTCAGAACTCTCGCTTTAGATAGTGTAGGAAAGCCTTTCGCTTCAAAGAGATGATTGAGCAAGGGACCAAAATCCTCATGTATATATAGATGTTCTCCCATCAAGAACATTTATCATCATCAACTCATAACGTTCAAGAATTAATTCAAATTTATAACGTTTGGATCATAATGAAGAACTTAATGATATTAAATATTTAATTTAATAATAACGGTTTCATGCATAAAGAATAAGAAACTGAAATCATTTAAACCATAATAAATGAAGAAATTCATGATAATGAATTATGAATCTTAATAAGAACGGTTACGTTATTATTAAATAAGATATTTAATAATAACCGTTACATTCTCCCACTTGGTCCATACGTTTATCTTAATAATTTGAATTAATCTTTCTCGAATAACTTTCTTAAGAAATAAATACATGAATCATAGCGATAAGTCCTCTAAGAGTGAGTATTATCATCCATGTATCACGATGTATTTAGTTTTTTAATCTTAATGTGGTAATATTACTTTATAAATAAACCTTATGTTTATTCTTGGTCCAACAACAATATATTTTCTCAAAATAATGTGCACATAAATGAGAAAATTTCACAATATATAAGAGTTTCAATATCATTACAAAGTGGAACTAAGTCCCATTTTCTTTACATGATCCTTGAATTTTAGAGGTGGCATGCCTTTAGTCAAAGGATCAGCAATCATCAATTCAGTGCTAATGTGCTCAATGACCACTTTCTTTTCTTTTACACGTTCTCTTATGGCTAAATACTTAATGTCGATGTGTTTACTTCGACTTCCACTTTTATTGTTTTTAGCCATAAAGACAGCAGCTGAATTGTCACAGAAAATTTTTAATGGCCTAGAAATAGAATCCATGATTCTAAGCCCAGAAATGAAACTCTTAAGCCATACACCATGTGAAGTAGCCTCAAAGTAGGAGACAAACTCAGCTTCCATGGTAGAAGTAGCAGTGGTCTGCTTAGCGCTTCTCCAAGAAATAGCTCCACCGGCCATCATAAAAATATATCCTGATGTTGATTTACGAGAATCAACACAACCGGCGAAGTCTGAATCTGAGTAACCAATCATATCCAGATTGTCTGTATGTCTATACATAAGCATGTAATCTTTGGTTCCTTGTAGATACCTCATCACTTTCTTTGTAGCTCTCCAGTGGTCCATACCTGGATTACTCTGATATCGACCTAGCATCCCCACAATAAATGCAATATCAGGTCTAGTACAGACCTAAGCATACATAAGGCTTCCTACGACAGAAGCATATGGGATGTTTTTCATTGATTCCCTTTCAAAATTGTTCTTTGGGCATTGGTTCAAATTGAACCTATCACTTTCACAATGGGAGCAACACTTGGTGAAGAATCCTTCATTCGAAATCTTTCTAAAAGTTTATCAATATAGGTTTCTTGTGATAGACCTAAAATGTCTCGAGGTCTATCTCTATAGATCTTAATGCCAATGACATAAGATGCTTCACCCATATCCTTCATGTCAAAATTTTTAGAAAAAAATTGTTTCACCTCATGCAGCGAATCCTTATCATTGGTTGCAAGCAAAACATCATCTACGTATAAAACAAAGAAACATATTTTACTCCCACTAACCTTCTGGTATATGCATTGATCTATGAGATTTTCAACAAATCCGAATGAAGAAATCACTTCATGAAATTTAAAATACCATTGGCGGGAGGCTTGTTTTAAGCCGTATATAGACTTCTTAAGCTTGCAAATCAAGTGCTCACCAACACTAGAGGAGAAACCTTCAGGTTGTTTCATATAAACCTCTTCCTCTAGATCTCCATTAAGAAATGCTATTTTCACATCCATTTGTTGCAACTCAAGGTCAAAATGAGCAACTAATGCTAAAATAATACGCAGAGAATCTTTCTTAGATACAGGAGAAAATGTCTCCGTATAATCGATTCCCTCTTTTTGAGTAAATCCCTTTGCAACAAGTCTTGCCTTGTATCTCTCATTGTTGCCTAATGAATCTTTTTTAGTTTTAAAGACCCATTTGCAACCAATGGCCTTTGCTTCATTAGGCAACTCTACAAGATCCCAAACTCCATTGCTCATCATGGAATTCATCTCTTCTTTCATAGCATCATGCCAAAAATTTGACTTTTTACAACTCATGACTTGTGAAAATGTTTCAGGATCATTTTTGGCTCCAATATTATAGTCAGATTCTTGTAGATATATAACATAATCACTAGGAATTGCTGATCTTTTATTTCTAGTAGATCTTCTTAATGTTGTACCAATGGTTCCTTGAGGAACTTGTGGTTCAACTAGTTGTTCAGGAGCTTATTGTAATTCCTGAACTGCTTGATCTATTAGAATACTATCAACAACTTGTGGAATTTCAGTGATTGGTTGTTCAGCACTAGTTTGTACTTGAGGAGTGCTATGAACTATAACCAATCTATCATTTGATATGAAAGGTTGAGATTCTATATGATCATGTGCGGAAACTATGTTCCTGAAATGATCGCTCCCACTAATCACATCATCCTCAAGAAATTTAGCGTTTCTTGATTCCACAATCCTAGTTGTGTGAGATGGACAATAGAACCTGTAACCTTTGGACTTTTTGGCATATCCAATGAAATACCCACTAACAGTCCTCGGGTCCAGTTTCTTCTCTTGTGGATTATATATCCTGACTTCAGACGGACATCCCCAAACGCGCATATGTCGCAAACTTGGTTTTCAACCTTTCCATAGTTCAAATGGTGTCTTTTGGACAACCTTTGTTGGAACTCGGTTTAATATATACACAGCCGTTTTTAATGCTTCAGTCCACAAGAACTTAGGAAGATTGGAGTTGCTAAGCATACTCCGCACCATGTCCAATAATGTTCGGTTTCTTCTTTCTGCAACACCATTCTGGTCTGGAGAATCAGGCATAGTGTATTGGGCAATAATCCCATGTTCTTGAAGAAATTTAGCAAAAGGACTAGATGCTTGTCCATTTTCAGTATATCTACCATAATATTCTCCACCCCTATCTGATCTCACAATTTTAATTTGCTTACCACATTGGTTCTCAACTTCAGCCTTAAAGACTTTGAAAGCATCCAATGCTTCATTTTTATTATGAAGCAAATATATATACATATATCATGAGTAATCATCTATAAAGGAGATGAAGTATTTCTGACCATGTATGTCCATGTTTAGACAACATATATCAGTATGAATTATTTCTAATAAGTCTGAACTCCTATTAGCACCCCTTTTGGTCTTATTGGTCTGTTTTCCTTTAATACAGTCCACACAAATCTTAAAATTAGTAAAATCAAGAGTACTAAGTACCCCATCTTTAACTAATCTTTTAATTCTCTTTATGGTGATATGTCCTAATCTTCGATGCCATAATATAGAGGAGTCCTCATTAATATTGCACCTCTTAATGCCAGCGTGAACATGCATTGAACCTTGAGTATTATCATTTTGTAATAAAATACGGTAAAGACCGTCAGACAAAATACCATTCCCAACACAATCAGATTTATATAATAAACGAAATGATGTGTCTTTAAAATTAAAGGAATATCCAAATGGTACCGGTCTGGAAACAGAAATTAAGTTTCGTGAGAAACTTGGTACATAAAAGGTTCTTTCCAATTTTAAAACAAAACCACTACTTAAAGTTAAAATGCATGTTCCAATTGCTTCCACATGTGAGCCCATCTTATTTCTTGATAAGATGCTTTGCTCACTTCCCGCTTCCTTAGGTTTTGCATACCCTGCAAAGAGTTTACAATATGGATTATTGATCCAGAGTCAATCCACCAGGTGTTAATATTAACATTGACCATATTAGATTCATAACATACATATGAGGTTGGTTTACCTTTCTTTTCAAGCCATTGTTGGAATTTCGTACATTCCTTCTTCATGTGTCCCTTTCTTTTACAAAAGAAACACCTTGCTTCTTTCTTGATATCAGCTTGGGGTGGTATTTTACCTTTTCCCTACTGATAAGCTTTTTGATTGGCTTGATGTTTGTCAGTTTTGTTCTTCCCTTGAGTGGTTACCATCAATGCACTCTCACCCAATTTCATTACTAGCCTCTCTTCTTCTTGAACACACATGGTCATTAATTCATTAATTGACCATTTGTCCTTATGTGTATTGTATGAAATTTTAAAAGGGCTATATTGAGGTGGAAGGGTATTCAGAATATAGTGTACCAAGAAGGATTCTGACATATTAACCTCAAGTTTCTTAAGTTGAGCCGTAATATCTCGCATTTGCATTATGTGCTCACGCACACCCTTTATGTTGGTGAGTCTAAG
Organism: Musa acuminata AAA Group; assembly: GCF_036884655.1. NCBI lineage: Eukaryota > Viridiplantae > Streptophyta > Magnoliopsida > Zingiberales > Musaceae > Musa > Musa acuminata. The sequence goes on along the minus strand of NC_088343.1, from coordinate 35,447,600 downwards.
GGATGAAAATTTCATTATAAGGGTGCTTGCTAGTGCCTTATCCGAAGTGATGAATTGTTCATCGATAGCCTTTAGCAAGTCTCGGACATTTTCATGCTGGTCAACAGAACCACGTATGCCAGCAGTTATCTTAGTTTTGATAAACATCACGCTGAGCCGATTGGATCGCTCCCATCGCTCATATAACACGATCTCAGTTAGAGTGCTGGTATCAGTGACTATAGGTGGTTCGTCTTTTCTAATAGCATAATCAATATCCATCCACCCTAAATGGAGGAGAACCCTCTCCTTCCATATCTTATAGTTATCACCACTAAGTTCGGGAATATCACATCGAATATCAGAGAAATTAACAGTTTGAGAAACTGTATAAAATCAAACATGCTTATGTCAAAATTTGAAGCTTAATAGACTAAATTACATGTTTTACCAATGTGAAACATGCCAAAAATATGAATATCATGACATAAAAATTGCCTGTGGGCTAAATTCTTAATTCAAATAGATTCATATGGTCTTTATGATAAAACTATCAAATTATATTCCAATTCATAATCCCTGTGGGTAAATTATGAAAATAATATGATATTTTATCCTGATTAATTATATTAAATATAATAAAAGATCATGTGGGATAACAATTATTATACGAAATATAATCAATCACAATATGATGTCTAATTACTTATGTGATCCTTATTTTAACTTTATATATAATTTTAATTAATTAAGGATGCTGTGGCTAATTCTTAATTAATTAAGATTATATGGATCACTAGACATTTTAAACATAAAAAATTTGCTCATAAACATAATTTAATATAACTAAATATGCATACATAATATCAGCATTTTACCGACTAAAAATGTTGAAAATGATATTTCCTCATGATTTTCAACAAAATATACCAACAAGTTTCCAAGAAGAAACCAAAATCAAATCATTTTCATGGCATAAAAATGAAAACTTTTTCATATCAAGGCAGAGGTCATTCTGCTCTGATACCAAATGTTAGAAATTTTAATGAAGCCAACTTGTGTTTCTAAATCATTATAATAGAAACACAATAAAAACTGATGCGGAAATTAAATAGCGTACCTCCAGTCGTCAAGAATTTCTGCAGAGGTTTCTTCTTGAACTTTGGTTCTTCTCGGCTCAGAACTCTTGCTTTAGAAGGTGTAGGAAAGCCTTTCGCTTCAAAGAGATAATTGAGCCAAGGGACCAAAATCCTCATGTATATATAGATGTTCTCCCATCAAGAACATTTATCATCACCAACTCATAACGTTCAAGAATTAATTCAAATTTATAACGTTTAGACCATAATGAAGAACTTAATGATATTAAATATTTAATTTAATAATAACGATTTCATGCATAAAGAATAAGAAACTGAAATCATTTAAACCATAATAAATAAAAAAATTCATGATAATGAATTATGAATCTTAATAAGAACGGTTACGTTATTATTAAATAAGATATTTAATAATAACCGTTACATCTACTTGTATTAAGTTAAGGTTATACATAAGGGGAGATTTGCATAAAAAGCAATTACTTCCGAATGAGAATAACATGTGAAACTATCATGAGGATATCATGGAGCGTCATTCATGTCTTGTTGCTTATAAATCAATCAGATTCACTAAGTCTAACAGAACTATAATTAGTATATCAACAAAAATATAAATAATATATTATATTTAATTAATAATATGATTTATGATATATATATATGTTTCATAAATATGATAAATAATATGCTCATGTTTTTAGCTTTTAAAATTAATGTATATATTTTTTAATAATATTATTCTTAGTATTTTATGAAATATTGATTGAGTATGAATAACTATTAATGCTTACTTTAGCACAAGAACTCAAAGTATGTTATCATACTTGAATATAAGATAAGTTATGTTAATAAGCATGCATATAGTAACTAGAAGTGGTGGTTAAATTTTAATCGACGTTAAATGAATCTCAAAACTTGAATGAATTTGAACATGATTAACATAAGAAAGTTTAAGTTTTAAATATTATATATGTGGATGATCATAAACTACTTAGGTATGGATGAAGTAATAAAAAATTGAATGAAGATGCAAATTAAGAAAGAGTATTATATTAAATGTTGAGATACATAAGTGAGATTTAATAATAAGTTTAGATCAAAAATATTATATTTATGAAATTAAATTAAACTCAATTGAAGTAACAATAATATTAAAATTATATTAGTAAAAGAAGAAAAATAAACTTGAAATAAGACTTAATGAGATTAAACCACTTGTAAGGTAACCGATGAACCAATGATGTACTAAAAAATCCCTCCAATACCTTCTCTTTTATTAAAAAATACTATTTAAAAGAATAAAAACTCTTGAAAGATTAACTTATTTTGATATTGTGGAGGTCCAAAATTATTCGGGTGTGAGCTTTTTACAATGAAAGGTTTGATATCTAGTTTAGATACTACAATGAATAGGGATATCTCAACCTCAAGGCCTATTGGATTCTTGAGCATAGTGGGATCCTCTTGATGTTATCTAGCGTGTGATAGAAAACAACAGCCAGAAAATGATTAGCTTTCTGAGAATGAGCTTGGATCATTAAATATTGCTATTCGTATCAATTTTTTTATTATCACTTCTATTTGGCTTTTATCGCAAGCTTGTTATCAATTCCGCCAAAGTAAGCTCTATGTACCTTTGTAATAGAGTCTTTACTACGACAATGATGATTCTTTATCGATTAATCCTAAGGGCTAGAGGGAGATACGTCAACTCCTAGTTGTCATATGAGAGAAACCTGAGATTGGCTAGTTCAAGCTTTATTATGATGGTTTTTGAAACCATCTTGAGAATGGAGGCTCTGATTTCTGATAAATTTTGTGTTTTGTCAAGTTGCAGGTTTATAGAGAATAGGAGCATCCTATACTGTGAAGCTGCTATAGTTTTGGAAGGACGACATAAAGTTTGCCAAACAATAAGGGAATTTAATGCATAACTATGAAAACTAACTCCCAGGTCGTGGTGGATCTTGTGAAAAACACTTGTAGATGGTGAAGCATCTTGAACATCATTAATAGCATTTTGTATAGACTTCACTCTTTTGAGACTTTCATGATTAAATGTTTATCATGAAGATAATAAGATTGCTAGTTGACTGACAGAGTTTGTCAGATCTAATAGGAAAATTACATATCGGAATAATATTTTATCATCACAACTCTCTTGTCTTTTAAGCTCTGATATTTCTGGAACTACTTGTATTAGTCTTTTGAAGTAATATACTATTTTCTTTGAAGTTCACTGATAACTCTGGTAAGCTCCATCCATTTACACGAAGACGGATGACCTAAATCGGGTGTGCAAAAAAGATCACCCATATTTATTTCACTTTAAGAATATTCTGAATTTGAGGGCGCATGTTTCCATATTTTTACATGACATTTTGTATCTTTAAAAATAAGGTCTCAATGAGTTCGTGATTTTTCACTCAGTATTTGATGGTGAAGCAGAACAAATTACATATCTTCTGCTCTTATTTTCCAAGGGAAATGTGTATATATTGATAATAAGTAGCCATTGGGTGCCACCTTCTTTTATTCTTACCGTCTATACCATATGCTTATTTATCTCACTTTCTCAACGAGACGTGAGTTTGCATTAAGAATCCAAGACGGAGTCGTAGTAGCTCTGCAGCAGTAGCAGATGAGAATGGCACCATTTGAGGAGAGCTATGCATGCTTCTCAAGGAAAAGAGTCCCGAGCTGCCGCAGTCTCCGGAGTCCAAGCAGGAGAAGCATTCCAAGCCGGGAATACTGTGTGCTCCCAAGGCGATGTAGCTACAGCAGTCCAATCGATAGGCACCGCAATCCCCGCCTTAATCGCTGGGTCGCAGTTGTTGTGGTCCCCGAGGTTGTCACCTAGTTCTGGCGGAGGAGAACCCGAGTTGAGCGGCAGAGCTGGCGTCATAACGCACCTCTTCGCCTGTGGGGCGTGGAGCAGCGGCGGTGACGCGCCGGTGAGCATCTGGACCAACTGGCGGAAGCCGCTGCGGTGCACGTGGTAGACCGCTGGCGAAGGGCGCGCGGGGTGCCGCCACGGCTTCGATAAGGGCATGCGGATGATGCGGACCGGCGGCGGTGCCTTGCCGTGCTCGTTTGTGGCTGCTGCTGAGGAGTGCCGCCCCATGGAGTGTGTGGGATAAAGGAAGTTGTCTGCGCGGGAGAGCAATGGGAAGGGGACGCTCAGAACATATAGTTAGTGAGCGCATGGCGGTGGCGATTCCTCCTGCATGGCCTCGCACGGACGCGACGCGGCGGCGCAAGGGAAGCGTCCATCACGTTCTGGAAGCTCTGGCGGGCGACGACGTAATGCCTCTCGCAAACGCTGCGTCGTCGCCGGACCGCCTCGCGATTGGAGCTCTTGGTGTGGGGCCCGCACCGGACCCACTGACCGAGCGGGTTGACAGAGAATCAGAGCAGGAGGCGCAGTCCGAGTCGCACGCCGCGTTGGCCTCCGAAGTAGGACGAACGCATGAAGTGGACGATGACGATGTTTTTCGCGTTGACTTCATGGTGGAGAAGCCTATTGCGTCTTCTCCTTCTCCTTCGGAGGACGAACACATGAAGTTGAGGAAGACGATGCTTTTGGCGTTGACTTCATGGTGGAGAAGCATATTGAGTCTTCTTCTCCTCCTCTTCAAGAACTCACCCCAACCTTTAGAACAAGCAAGCAGAAGTCACTCTTCCTTCTTCCCTCCTCATCTTCTTCCTCACGACCGAGGATCCGAACCTCTTCGAACGATGTTTTTAGCTTCCCATGTCAACACTTCCTCCGGCCTCACCTTCCGCAATCTTCCATCTCCTTTCCGCCCCTAAAACTCGCCCATGGTGATCATCAACGATCAGTAGGGAACTGCTCGAAGCTCGCAAAGCTACGCTGAGGGATGTATTCTCGGATACAAGACAACTATCCTTCCACAATGATAGGCATCATCAGCAAAGGATCACATTACAACACCTGCTCTTAAAGAATCGAACCTTACCCTAATCTTCATATAACCATCTATATAGAAGAAAATAGATTGGTGATGAGCAAACCTACATGTAAATTTGTCATTGTCCCTCCATCAAAACAAAAACAATGTCCCGGGGCTCAAATTCTATCTTTGTCACCTACGAATAATGTAAAAAAGTGAAGTGATTAAATTTAAAACAAACTTTGCAGGGTCATCAGATGTCTAATAGGCATATTATATAATGTTTAAATGAAAGAAATAAAATACTTGAATCATAGTACAGAAAATAATAATAATAATAATAATAATAATAATAATAATAATAATAATAATAATAATTTGATATGCATATTATATTCAGTTGATTATTTTAGGTTTTTGGAAAATTTGACAAGTTCAAGCATGGCTCAGCTTTTTGAAAAGAGGTTATGCTTTCAATGTGCTCCGAAGATGACTGATATCAGTAGAGGTGAAGCCCTCTATCAGCTCAGTCCTTTAATCTTTACATAGTTGCAAGGGATCATGGAGGAGAATAGGGGAAAGTCCAATAAAATATTAGATTTAGGGTGGACTAATCAAGCTCTGATGAGTGTTCTTTTTTCTTGTGCTGTTGATGATGCCAATGATTAGTGCACTCTGTGGCGCCTATTTATTCTCATCAGTGATGGTGTCATCAGCGACTTGATCACTTGGGATTTGACAAGCAGTTGCCTCACGACAAAGTCGGCTTTCAATTGCCCGCCTCTCAAGAAAATAGTATCCTCTCTAGAGACAATTTGGTCAAACCAAATGGCCATTCTTCTTTACATGTTATTTCTGCTGAGTCAATGGGAGACTTAATGATGCTTGTTTAGTGATTAAAAAAAAATTAATTTCTTATTCTATCTTTTAATAAGATAACTTTTGTTGCTACTGATCCTCTCTAGATCCATTATGAGGTCGTTTCTGTTTTCTCTAATTGGATCTTTCTGGGATGGTTCAAACATAATGCGGATGACTTTTTTTTCTTTTGACTTTCAAGGTTAGGAGATGGTATAATGTTTTGGTCAAAACACTATGTTTTTATTTTGCTGATGCACAGTATTTTTCAATAGTATTTATAATAGTTTTATTGAGATGCTGAAAGCACTATAAAGTTATTGAAAAATAATATAAGTGATATTGTTACTCTTTGGTTGTCATTACTTGTAGACAATTATGACACCATATTTTTAGATTGGTGATTATTTTAGTTGATGTTAGGAGTTCATTTGAATCATTTATAATATTTTTAAGCAGGTGTTATAATATTTTTATTGTAGTGGTCAAAATAATGTAAGAAGTCAATTTTTTATCCTATTTGGGTGATGATGTTCCTAAACTATTATAAATACTTATTTGAATCCTATCAATATTTTCTAATATGTTCTGATTTCATTGGGCTCACTTACAATGTTTTCCGATAGTGTTACAATGTTTCGTTGAGATATACCGAAAATATTATAAAACTATTAAAAAATATTATAAGTAATATAATATTATGTCTCTTTGATTATCATTACTCATAAACCATTATAATAGTTTGGCTAATGTTATAAGTTCAGTTGTATAATTTATAATATTTTTAAATAAACTTAACAATATTTTTGTTGTGATAGTCAGAATACTATAACAAACCAAAACATTATAACAGCAGAAGTATTTCAGATATTAATTAAAACATAAGATACTATTTGCAAAAAATAAAATAAAAATAAAAATAAAACAACTCTTTGTGAAAATACATAAATTTTAAAAAAATCATCCTTAATTCTTTTAACTGCTACTTTTAGATAATATCCAAAAAGGAGAGTTGATGATTTGTCTTGTCTTTGCTTTTCTTTGTTTTTTGACAAAAGCTTTTTGAGGAAGATTAGGTTTATTTTTACCGTGGGATTGAAATTGGAGTTAGAACAAAAATATATCTTCTTTTGCTTCTGGGAACTTCTGTCCTTGTATTAAGTGTGAAATTTGTGAAAATAAATGAGGCTAGGACCTTTTGTCCCTATTTTGAGTGTGGAGGATGGCGGAAATAAAGTAGGACCTTTCCCTATTTTGAGTGAGGAATTTGTGGAAATAGATGTTATGAGTGTTTTTTTTTTCTTTCTTTTGTTGGTTCTAAAGCTGATCACCGATGTGTTTGATTTGATTTGACTTTAAATCTTGATCCATGGTAGAAATCATTCTACTATAGATCAAGATTTAAAGTCAACCTATACATAGAATCATCAGGTATAACATGAATTTCGAGATTAGACTATTGAGACTAAGGTTTAGATGAATCTTATGCATATCCATTAAGAGATTCTCAACTTAATTCTCTTGACATTTAAATCAATATATAAATCGAAAAAGTAAAAATCTCAAAATAATAAGTATAAGAAGTAGGAGAGAATCTATCTATCCTTGTTTGTAATTCAAGATCTTTAATCTTTTGTCATTATAAAAATATTTTCTAATCATTCATAATTTAGAGAATCTATCCTTTTGTGATTTGTGATTTGGATTTAGTCAGCCTACTTTTATCATTTTTATTGGTTGATGTAATGTGCCTAGTCATCCAATGATTTGAGTGATAATGTTCTTAAATCATTGGTTGATGTATTGGTTGATGTAATGTGCCTAGTCATCCAATGATTTAAGAGCTCTTGATCCCATTTGAGTGATAATGTTCTTAAATACCCATTTGAATCTTATTAATAGTTTCTAATATATTCTGATTTTATCAGGCTCACTTAGGATATTTTCCAATAGCATTATAATTTTTTTTTTGAGGTGTTGAAGATATTATAAAGCTATTGAAAAATATTTTCCAATAGAATTATAATTTTTTTTTGTTAAGGTGCTGAAGATATTATAAAGCTATTGGAAAATAAGTATAAGTGACATAATATTATATCTTTCATTATTATTATTCAATAAACTTTACCAAATTTTTAGACTAAGAGTTGGTTTTATTATTTATAATAGGGATAATTACAGATTATCCCTTATAGTTAACTATGGTTAGCATTCCAATTGTTATATTTTAAAAATTTGGGATCCCTATATTTACGAAGATGAAACATTTGATCCCAAATTTTTTTATGTTGTAACGCACAAAAAAGCGCAAATGAAAAATATAAAAAATATAATTTTATTATTGTTTGAATTATTAAATTTGTATCCACTTCTTGTCTTAATCGATTTCTCTTCCTCTCCTCTTTTTGACCTACTTCCAATCGCTCGTCCATCACACCTACTCGACTATTGTCACTCTTGCACTACTCGACCATTGTTGCACTTGTAATGCTCGTTGCCGTCGCACTTGAACCGCTCATCATTGTCACTCCTGTATCGCTCGAGCCCATCACACTAGACCTACTCGATTATCGTTACCTCTATACCGCTCGATCGTCGCCTCTCTTACACCACTCATTGTTGTTGCATCGAAACTGCTCAACTGTCGCACCGGACCTAGCTCACTCGTTGCACCCTGCTCACCAGCCAATCCATCATCCCCGCCTTGGCCGATGACAATCTCATCATCATCAAAGAAGCTTGCTGTCTGTGCGTCTCCACTTATACCATGGTGCTCCCGCTATTCATCGAGGTCAATAAATTTTTGAATCTCGTTGAGTATAATATCGATGAAAATCAATAATCTGAGTGTAATGGCCCTAATAGTAATTTTAGTACATCATGAGAAGAGTGAGGATGAGGCATAAAGACAAAGATCCTATTATTGAGTTATTAAACGATGAAACCTTCTTAATGTGTTTAAATTTTTTTATTTTGAGTTAGTATGTTGAATGCATATTTGTTAAATCATAATATGTGTTATATTCTTAAATTAAAATTTTATAAAAAATACTATAATAAAGTATAAAATTTAGTGAATATCCTAAAACCATTGTCAAAATTCTGATAGATAATATAATTTAAAAATGAATTAACTTTTCCTTTTATGTCAAAATATGTCAAGAACTATTTGATCTGCGGAGGTCAAAATATGTCGGACCAGCATTGCTTGTAAAATACTACAAGTTGAATCAAATCTATGAGAGACAAGTAGCACACTGTGGACAGGAGAACATCCTACTGAGTTAAACCTGATGAGTTACTTCCGAATTCTATAAGGTAGAATCGAAGCCTGACGTGTATAGTACAGAAAACCCCCCAAATCAACAATTAGAATGAAACCTACTGAGTTACTCATGAATTCTCAAAAAGTTGAAAATAGTATGGGAAAGTTCAAAATAATGTCAAATAATCATGCCCCAATACACTGATCTGTGCTACAATGTCGAAGATTAGCGATTGTGCGCCATAAGGGTTATATAACTACCAAATTGCTAAAGCACATACAAATATTCTATGATCACCAGTAACAATTCTCTTTGATATATTCTAAGGCTGGTTGTACACGAACGAAAGAAAATGACATCTATAGTTTAAAAGTCGCTATATACAGAAGAATAAAGAGCATAATTCATCTATGCAGGTAAACAATTTGATGCAACTGAGTGAACATGCAAGGAGAAGCAAAAGCAAACAGATGAACCAATGATGGTGGAAACCCAGTCATCCCTGAACATGAACCCAGATGACCTCATCACCTGCCTGCAAGACTCCAAGATCGCTATCCTCACATGCAATGAAAAAGCTCCCCAACCCTCCATGCAGGTGCGGCGACGACGAACGGTTCAAGTGCAACACTGGCGAGCGATGCAAGTGCGGCGATGATCGAGTGGTGCAGGAGCAATACAATCGAGCAGGTATATAAATTTAATGATTAAAAAATAATAAAATTACGATTAGGGCAAGAAGGGATTAAATATTTCACCTTCGGATCGGGTCATATATAATTACCCTCTTTATAATATTTCAAAATGCTAGGTTTTGATATCAAATATTATGACTTGAACTTGATAGGCTAATTGATTTTATCAATTTCGTTTAACTCAAACTACTAGTCAAACATTTAAGTTTTAAATTAATAATATAATATTCATCAAACTTTTATAAGATAAATTTAATTTTATCTATTTTTAATGTGAGATTAATCAGGATATTACATGACACATATACATCAACCAACAAATATGATAAAAATAAGCTAACAAGATCGTCATCACAAATCACAAAAGAATATATTATCTAAATTATAAATAATTAAAAAATATTTTTCTAATGATAAGAGATTAAAGACCCTGAACAAAGAAGGATCATTCAACTGTAGATTCTCTCTCCTATTTTTGATACTAATTTTATTTTCTCTCTCTCTCTCTATATATATAGGTTGATTTGAGGAATCATATCGAGAACCTCTTAACGAGTATTTTTTTTTTTTTTACACCAGGGAGCGCATAGTTTCATCTAAACCTTAATATCATCATGGACATTCTCATCTCGAAATTTGTATTGTTGATTGATTCATATTATGCTTAAAGATTTAAAGGTGTATCGAATCAAGTTGTCTCTATAATTCAGATTGATGATCAACTTTGAAACTAACAATAATAAAACACTCATAACATCTATTTCCACAAACTCCACACTCAAAATAGGGATAGAAAGTCTCGGCTTGCTTTATTTCCATAAACTCCACACTCAAAACAAAGATAGAAGGTGCTAGCTTGCTTTATTACCTCATTCTTCACACTCAAAATAAGGACAAAAGGTCTCAGCTTGCTTTATTTCCACAAACTCCACATTCAAAATATTTTGTCCGATCTTACTTTATTTTCACAAACTCTGCATTCAAAATAGAGGTAGAAGGTTCCAACTTGCTTTATTTTCATAAACTCCACACTCAAAACAGCTACAAAGGTCCGAGCTAGAAGCGATAGAAGATATGAGTTTTGTTCTAACTTTAATTTTATAAGTCTCAACTAGGAGCTCAAAGTAATCAAGTTAGCATAAGATGTTATTTTTATAGAAATACTGATCATGATTTCACCTCATGCCTCATGAGATAATGTATATGCTTCTTTTATTAACAATCGGGACACATGTAGAGGGACTGCCAATGGAAATAATATCAACGTGGAGTTCCTTAATAAACGTTTGAGCAATAATAGCCAAGACCTAGAGGGAGAGGTCAAGTAAGGGTCTATGCACTCACCTATCAGAATGTTGAAGCCTTAGAATTCATCATTCAAGTTATAATCACTCTATGAAATGTCTTATATTGTGCTTATAGATTCTAGTTATACATATTCTTTTTTATTATCTTATTTTGGTACGAGACTACATAAAAATCCTAAGACAATGATAATGCATTAATGGTAACAATACTAGTTAGAAACACTATGATAGATGATCAGATATTTAAAAATTATATTATTATTATTGAAAGTCATGATTTGCGTAGACCTTATTCTATTAATATTTCACAACTTCGATGCCATATTGGGTATAGATTGACTTTTAGCATATTATGTAAGTGTTAAATTGTTTTTGTAAGACTTACTTTCTTAGACTAATCACATTTTCAATTTATTAGAATTCAAGAAAAGCTCTCTCATATTATTTCAACTTTGATTACTATCCAATTATAACTAAAAGGATGTTAGGGGTGCTTAGTTTTCATTTCTAAAGAAGAATCAAAGAAGCTATTATTAAAAGACATCCTTATTATACACGATTTTTCAGATATTTTTTCTAAGGATATGCTTGGACTATCACTTGCCCAGCAAATTGAATTTGTAATTAATCTTCTACTAAGCAATGCACTTATTTCTAAACCTTCTTATCAAATAATACCAATTAAGTTAGATGAGTTAAAGAAATATATTCAGAAGCTTTTAGTCAAGGGCTTCATTTGACCCAGTGTATCAGCTTAGAGTATTTTTGTCCTATTGGTGAAGAAAAAAGATAGATCTATACGGCTATGCATTGATCATAAGCAGCTCAACCAAGTAACCATCAAGAATAAGTATTATTTTCCCTTAATAGATGACATATTCGATCAATAGTCAAATATACTCGAAGATTGATTTGAGGTTTGGATATCATCAACTACAGATAAATGGAAGGAGATATAAAAAATCTACTTTTAAAACAAGATATAATTAGTATAAATTTTTAGTAATGCATTTTAGACTCACAAATATACCAGCTTTCTTCATGGATCTCATGAATAGTATTTCACCCTTATCTTAATAAATTTGTAATAACATTTATTTATGACATTTTGATATACTGCAAAAGTAGGGTGAAACATGAATACAATCTTAGAATAGTTTTGAAAATCCTAAGATAAGAGAAATTATATACGAAATTGAGTAGGTATAATTTTCAGCTCAATGAAGTTAAGTTTCTCTATTATGTAATTTCTAGTACTAGTATATGTATTAGCCCCTTAAATATTAAAGTTGTGATGAACTAGAAGCAACCATTTAATGTTTTGAAGATTAGAAGCTTTTTGGGTTTGGTTGGATATTATAGAATATTTGTAAAAAAATTTTCCAAAATAATAGCAACCTTGACTAAGTTGATACAAAAAATGTGAAATTCATTTAGGTCGATAAATGTTAATAAAGTTTTCAAGAACTAAGGGAGAATTAACCAATACTCCTATCCTGGTGATTCCTTAGTTATGTTCTAATACAAAATGAGAGGATGGTTACTTATGCATCTAGATAACTAAAACTTTCTGAGGAAAATTATCCTACTCATGACTTAGAGCTAACATTATCATTTTTGGACTAAAAAGTTTAAGACATTATCTCTATGGATATACTTTTGAAACCTTCATCGATCATAAGAGTCTCAAGTATATCTTCACTCAGAAGGATTTGAATATAAGATAGAAAAGATGAGTAGACTTTTTAAAGGATTATAATCTTAATATCAATTACCATTATGGGGAGGCTAATGTAGTTACTAATACCTTAAATAGAAAATCTTCAAGTTTTATAGCTTATATGAATATTCAAAGAAATTCTATGATGACAAACTTAGTAAATATGAAGCTTGAACTTTTATTTGAGACATAAAATTTTTTTGTCATGTTTGATGACACAATTATTTTTAATAAAAAGGTAAAAATAGTTAAAATGAAGATAAATATCTTTAGATGATAGCTAAGGAGGTAGTTTAGGAATCTGATCAGAATTTCTCCAAGTCGAGGATGGTTCTATTAGGTTCCATAATCAACATTGTATTCCCAAAAGTCATCAAAGAAAGATACAACTGGTGGAGGAGGCCAATAGATTAAGATTTAATATCTATCTTAAGACTATCAAGATGTATCAAGATTTGCATCAAAGCTCTTGGTGACATAGTATGAAGAGAGGCATAGTTGTTTGATTTACCAACAGGTAAAGGTAGAACATAAAGTGCTCGTAGGAAGATTGTAAAAGATTCAAATTCCTGAATATAGGTGAGAGTAGGTCACTATGAATTTTATAATGAGACTATCTAAGACCGAAAGGATAAGATGGAATTTGGATAGTAGTGTATAGAGTCACTAATTTTGCTCACTTTTTTCTTGTTAATAAAAAGTATCTCCTAGATATATTAGCAAGTTTATATATTAAAAATATTATTTGATATCACGGGGTATCAGTTAGTATTATCTCTGTTTGAGATCAAAGATTTACTTTCAAGTTTTGGGAAAGTCTACAAAATGCCTTGAGCACACACTAAAAGTTTAGCTTAGCTTTTCATCCCCAAATGGACTATCAATATGAGAGAATAATACAAACTCTGGAAGATCTCTTAAGAGCCTGTGTCTTGGACTTTGGTACAAGTTGGGATATGCATTTGTATATAATTGAGTTTGCTTACAAAAATAACTATCATTCTAATATATAGATGGCCCCATTGGAAGCTCTTTATGGGAGAAAGTATATATCTCCTATGTACCTAGATGAAGTGAGAAAACAAAAGTTTTTGAGATCTCAATTGATTAAATAAGATGTTAATAATGTTAATAGCTCAACATTGCTAGAAAAGTTATGCAGATTGAAGGCAAAGAGATCTAGAATTTAAAGTTGATAATCATATCTTCTTGAATGTGTCGTCAACTAAGGGAGTCATGAGATTTGGCTAAAGGAGGAAGCTAGCCCCTAGATTCAATGAAGCATTTAAGATCTTATAGAAGATTAGACGTATAGTATACAGATTGGCATTACCCTAGGCTTTAGCTGACATCTATGATGTATTTCACGTCTTTATGCTCTAGAGGTATACTAAGGATCCATCCCATGCTATATCCTCCCAACCTCTATAACTAATAGACGATGCCATCTTTATAGAGCAACCAATCTAGATCTTAGAAAGAGTATGTTTTGAAGAATAAAGTTATACTTTTGGTAAAAATCTGTTGATAGCACCATTCAAATTAAGAGGTAACTTAGAAAAGAGAAAAAGATGTGAAAGAGCAGTATCTTTATTTTTTGGAGAAATATAATCGAATCCCAAATTTAGACATAATTTTTTATTTTATTTCTTGCTAATGAAATTTAAAAAATAACATTTCAACATTTCAAGTAAGGTGATATCATTTTATTAATAAATTAAATAAAATAAAGATTAAATAAATATAAAAATAAAAATCTTACCTTATTTGGAGGGCTCATCTCCTCTTATTCAATGGGAGGGATTCCTCTCCTTCATTTCTCACTAAACAAGTCTAGCAATAAGAGAAACCAAGAGTTGCATCCCATTGAAGAGAGATAGATTCTTTTATCTTTCTTGAAAAATAAAATTTTTCTTTGATTCCTTTAAATGTTTGAACATTTATTTTTAAATTAAAACATGTTATAATTATTCATGTCATAGAAAGTTTCTAAAACTTGTTTTATCTTTTAAAGGTTTAGAATTTTACATTGGGGGGGGGGGGTTAAAAATTATGTCGATTCGAGAAATTTCATATAATAAAAACCAGGGGTAAAAATTATGTCGATTTGAGAAACTTCATATGATAAAAACCAGTTTTGACTCAAATCGTTTGTTTCACTTTGAATAAGTAGAAAAAAAAAAGTTTGGGCAGTTTGCAATGTAGTAAAGTTGAATGCAGTAAAGAGAATTTGTAGTAAGAAAAGAACACATCGGAATTTATAGTGGTTCGATCGTTATGACATACATCAACTTTCAATTCCTCCTCCATTGAGGTTACCGGCGTCCATTAATGGTCCTTCTTCAATGGGCAAAGACCAACCATCTATTTACAGTGCTTTCTCCTTTTCATAGGTTTAGGAGGTAACCTTTACAAGCCTCACACCTCTCTTGAATGATCTCAACTCTTAGTAAGGGAGTTGGAGGACTCTTACACTTTTACAACACTTTAACACCCCAAGAATTCAAGATTATGTTAACACTTTCGTGCCCTTTCATTCAGAAAAGAGTGGGGTATTTATAGGCCCTAATGGCTTCAGAATTGGAGCAAAAAAGTGTCACATCCTCATATTTTGGGATACTGGTGGTACCACCATCATTATTGGGAGGTACCATCGCTTGATATTCTGACACTAGGTGGTATGACTACCTGATAGAGCTCGGAGACTGAGCTCTGGTGGTACCATCGCCTAACAAGGGCGGTACTACCGCTGGCAGCATTAACTGCCGACGGTACCACCGCCCAGACCACTTGGGAGATTGGGTCACCAAGCGGTGCCACCGCTGGCTATGACTTCAAGTGCTTAATGAGCTATTTCAATCAGCCCAATTTAGCCTTGGAAAGGGCCTAGTTGACCCTCAATTGAGTTAGTGGGATTGTACCCCATTCCTAACTCAACTTAAGGACTAATTATAATAATTAAGATATTTAATAAAGGATTTTTGTTTCGGTTCGTCAATTGTTCTTCCGGTGAGTTTTCGATGATCTTCCGACGAACTTCCGACGATCTCTCGGTAATGTTCCGATGGACTTCCGGTAAGCTCCTGGACTTCTTGATGATCTTCTTGACGAGTTTCGATGAGCTTCTTTGGCAATCTCCTGGACTTCTCGGTTAATTCTGGCGGAACTTCTGACGAACATTCGGACTTCCAACGAACTCTCAAACTCCCAATGAAATCTCGATCTTGACTTTGGCACAACATTTGCTTTATGTCTTACGTAGTTAATCCTGCATACTTATCTCAACACATAGATTAGATCAAACAATTTTACTAATTGATTTTATCATTAAAATCCGAGATTCAACAATCTCCCCATTTTTTATGACGACAACTTATTGGTAACGGAGTTAACCTTAACTCCCCTATCTATATGACATACTTGAGAGATTACAAACTTGAATTCACAACCTTGAATTCAAACTTTAATCGATTTTAAATAGAAATCACATGCATTATGCATCATCATAGTTTTAAGTCATCAAGATATTAAATACACAATTTCATCACTTCTTTCATGATAAAATGCTTCGGGCATTGCCTTACATGAAACGTCATCATGATATAATTTGTGTGATAGCATTAAAAAATTCTCAGTATTAAGAATCATAATATTGCATAATTATATGGTAACATTAAAAATTCTCAGCATTAAAAAGATCATAACATCAAAAGTTCACAATATTAAAGGTTTTCAACATAGAAGAGATCACAACATTTAAGTGAAAGATTCCATCAACTTCTCCCCCTTTATTATCAGCAAAAAGACATGCATAGTCATTCAAGTGGTGGCAAGTCAACTCAGTTAAAATTTGATCTTGACATTGTTCAAATCGATCCATTCGAGTCCCTATGTCATCGATAAATGAGGAGGGTGCTTTCTCTATTGGAGGTGTTGCCTCAAAGGGACCAATAGGAGGAGATTGATGTTTCCTAAATATTGGTATTTCAGGTTCTGGATCAGGTGGGAGGAGATCAGTCTTTCTAGGTAATCTAGTCCAAGTCCCATTTCTGACTATACATCTTAACCTTCTTAGCAGGTTTCTATTTATGATATTAAACCTATCTAGTTTCAAGATTTCTTCGTCAGGTGGAATGACTATGTCATATGCATGGATTAGTCTAGTGATCAAGCCACCATATGGAAGCATCATATCCTTTTTTAATAGTTCGATCATGTTTTGTTGTATTAGATAACCAAAACAATTATCATGTCCCTTCATAATCCAATACATCGTACCTAATTCCATTTAGCTAACTTCATCATGATAATATTGTTTTGGGAGTATAATACTGATCAAAATGTGATGAAGCAATTTGGTGTTGAAGGGTAGTAAATATTTATAGCTTTTTGGAAGAATAGACAAGTTTGGATTACAAAAAATTATACCTAAGGCATCAAAATAAGTGGTCCCAACTGATTCTTATTGACCTCTAAAGTAACAACCTCTTCTTTTCTCAATAATTCCTATGAGGTTATAAATTACGCTATCCGTAATGGGCATATGATGTCCTAAGAGATACGTGGAGACCTTATCATGTTCATCCACATGCAAGTTGTTGTAAACCAACCTAACAAGTCTAGGATAGATAGGTTCACTTATTTGAAAGATTGAGAGGATATTTAGGTTAGCAAACCATTGAATTTGTTCCAAATTGTTCAATTCCTCTAAGTCTACATATTTTCCCTTATGAACATTTCTAATCTCTATGGTTGGAAGTTTAAGGGCATGTTGAGGAGAATAAAAAAGTAGGGAGTCATAGGTTTTATCTAACCCCCTCTTACCTTTGTCTCTTGAGGATATTCTAGAAGTCATAGAGACTACATTTATTAAGAGCAAATGAGAGGCAAGAATAAGTAATGCAAAGAAGGAAATGATTTGGTTTAGGGATTACCTTAGTAGTTTAACCTTCTTGATATTGATCCTTGATTTAGTAGAGAATGAGAACTTTTTTGAGTTAGTAGAGAGAGAGCAAGAGGAATAAAGGATTTGGGGCTTTTTGGAGAGGTGTAGAGTGAGTTGGGGTCGGTTCTATCGCCAGCCCTAACTTGTCTTTATATAGGGAAGGTTGCGGGCGGTGACACCGCCTACAAGCAGTGACCACTAGCGGTGCTACCGCCAGCTGGGTGGTGCCACCACCTACAGGCAGTGAGCATTGACTGCATTGTGGTGTAGTGCATATTTGTGTGGTGCTGACATTATTTGTTTTCATCGTACAAGATCTTTATCATTATGTGGTGCACATACTTATTTACACCAATATCATATAAGATTTTTGAAGTTCTACTTTCGTAAGAGGAGAATTCATATGGCTCATTAAGTATACCATAATTTCATGATTCAAATCTTATCTCAAGTAAAGAAAAAATAGTAAATGATCTCGAAAAATAGAACTCAATTAAGAAAATCTAGAAAAAATTTAAAGAGGAACTCATGTATCAGAGAAATTCAGCATACCTAATTCTCTTCTTATAAAATTAAATTATTCCTCAATCAAGAGTTTTGTAAAAATATCGACCAATTGATGTTTCGTATCAATGAATTCTAAGACTACATTATGATTATTAACATAATCTCATATATAGTGATGCCTAATGTTAATATGTTTAGTTCTAGAGTGTTGAATCAGATTTTTCGTTAAACATATTGTGCTTGTGTTATCACATTTTATTAAAATATTCTTAAGATAAATTCTATAATCTTCTAATGTATTTTTCATCCATACGACTTGTGCATAACATGCACTAGCTGCTATGTATTTGGCTTCGATCGTGGATAGTGCAACCGAGTTTTATTTCTTGGAAGACCAAGAGATGAGTGCATGACCTAAGAATTGATATGTTTCAGATATACTTTTTCTATTTAATCTACATCTAGCAAAATTCGCACTAGCATAAGCAATTAATTCGAGGTTTTCAAATTTTAGATACCATAATTCTAGATTAGTGGTTCCTTTAAGATATCTAAGAATTCTTTTAACTGTTTTAATATGCTTTAATATGAGATAGCTTAGGATTAAATTGAAACCTAGCACAAAGTCCTACGCTAAACATAATGTCCGGTCTAGTTACGATGAGGTATAGTAAACTACTTATCATACCCCTATAAGCTTTTTGATCAAAGCTTCTCTACTTCGTCAATGTCTAACTTAGTTGAGGTACTCATACGAGTATTGATAGCCTTTGAACCACCTATATTAAACCATTTTAGCAAGTCTAATGCATATATTGTTTGACTAAGAAAAATATCATCATTAAGTTGTTTGATTTGTAATCCTAAAAAAAAAAGGTTGGTTCACCCATTAAACTTATTTCAAACTCTAGGCTCATACTCTTGGTAAACGATTCACATAAAGATTCATTTGTAAAACCAAAAATAATATCATCAACATAAATTTGATTAATAAAGAAATTATTTTGGATAAGAAAGGAGCTAAGTCTCTCATACCAAGCCCTTGGGGCTTATTTTAATCGATAGAGAGTTTTAGTCAATTTAAACATATGATTAAAAAAATTATCATTCTCAAATCCGGGAGGTTATTCAACATAAACTATTTCGAAAATAAAGTCACTAAGAAAAGCACTTTTAACATCCATTTGAAATAACTTTAAGTTACTACAACTAGCATAGGCAAGGAGCATCCTTATGGCTTCTAATCATGCCATAGGAGTGAAGGTTTCTTCATAATCGATACCTTCTTCTTAGTTGAAATATTTGGCCATTAATCTAGCCTTGTTTCTAACTACGATACCAAATTCATCTTGCTTGTTTCTAAAAACCCATTTAGTACCAATAACTAAATGGTCATTTGACCTCGGAACAAGCTTCCACATCTCATTTATCTGAAATTGGTTCAACTCTTCTTGCATTGTGATAACCCATGAATAATCTTTCATGGCCTTGTCAATGCAGTTAGGTTCAATTTGAGAAAGAAAAGCAGCATTTGCACAAAAATTTTTAGGAGAAGAATGAGTTTGAACCCCTTTTGATGTGTCTCATATAATTAGCTCCTTAGGATGAGTATCTATATACTTTCATTCCTTGGGTAAGAATGTTTTGGAAGAAGATACATCCAAGTTGCTAGTTGAAGGAGAAGGTTTATTTAAATTCAAAGCATCAAAATTAAGATCATCATCAAACTCATTTTTCTTAAATTTGAAAACTTTATTAAAGACAACATGAATAAATTCTTCTATAACCAAAGTTCTTTTGTTAAAATACAAAAGGCTTTAGAAATATAAGAATAGCCAAGAAAAATCTCTTCATCAAACTTTCCTAAGGTATCTTTCTTATTCAAGATAAAATATTTACAACTGAAAACTTTAAAATATGAAACGTTAGGTTTTTTGTTGTTTTGTAATTCATAAGGAGTTTTGGAAAGTAATAGTCTTACTAGAACTTTATTCATGACATAGCATGCCATATTAACGGCTTTGGCCCAAAAATATTTGGGTAGGCTATGTTCGTTAAATATGGTTCTTGTCATTTCTTGTAAGTTTCTTTTTTTTTTTTTCTACTACTCCATTTTGTCGAGGATTTCTTGGAGTAGAGAAATTATGGTTATATCTATTAGATTCATAAAAAATTTAGAAATCATAGTTTTGAAATTCGCCATCGTGATCACTCTGAATTGATGAAATCATAAAGCATTTTTCATTTTGAACAAGTTTACAAAACTTAAAAAAATACCTAAAGCAATCACTTTTGTGTGCCAAGAAGTATATCCATATGTATATACAATAATCATCTATAATTACAAAGGCATATTTGCTACCTCCTAGGCTTGATGTATTAATTAGTCCAAACAAATTCATATGAATCAATTGCAATGGTCTAGAAGTGCTTACTTGATTCTTTGGTTTGAAACTACATTTTATTTGTTTTCCTAGTTGACATGCATCACACACATTGTCTTTAACGAACTTAATGCTAGGAATACCTCTTATAAGTTCTTTAGATGAGATTTGAGAGATTAATTTCATGCTAACATGACATAATCTCCTATGCTAAAGCTAAGCATTGTCATTCAAAACCAAAAAATATATTTCATTAAAAAGATCATCAATATTAATAATATATATATTATTTTATTTTAAGACAATCATGGATATGTTTTTTGTGGTTTTTCAATGATGCAAGCATTGGATTCAAATCTAATGATGTATCCTTTATTATACAATTGACTAATACTCAAAAGATTATGCTTTAAGCCATTAACCAACAATATATCTTCAATCAAAATGTTGGATTTGTTACCTATGGTTCTTATGCCAATAGTTTTACCCTTGTTATTATCTCCGAATGTGACATACCCTTCGTCTAGGCTAGTGAGCTTAGAGAATTGAGATGGATTTTCGGTCATGTGCCTTGAGCATCCACTATTAAGGTACCATCTCTTACTCCTAGCTTGTAATGGTAAATGTTTCTACAAAAAATGATGATTTTTAGATACCCATTTTACCTTGGGTGTCTCAAAAATCGATCTACATAACTTATCATGTGGCATTGAGTCATTTGAGGTTCCTTTAGGTACCCAAATCAATCTATGTGGACTATATCTCTTAAATGAATATTTGTACGCAATATGTCCGGGTTTACAATAAAAGTTGCATTTGGTGTGGGGTGATACGTGCAAGGTAGGGCCTTTAACAAAGGTAGTTAGATTTTGGTGAGAGCTATTCACAAATCCGATTCTGCCTCTTCTATGAACTTGACCCTTATTTGCAAGGATCATGGTCAAGGACTTGCTACTAACCTCAAACTTTTATAAGGTTTCTTTGAGTAGCAAGTTTTCCTTATTAAGTGCCTCTAAGTGTTCACACTTAGTACATGGAAGCAAAGAAGGATTATCATGCTTAAGTTTTTCAAATTCAACATTTAAAATGGCATGATCTTTTTTCAAAGAGTTATACTTTTTACTCAAAGATCTACATTTATCAAACAATTTATGAAAAGCACTTAAGAGCTCATCGAATGATAAATTTGCATTTAATGAACTACTTACCTCATCTCCGATAGTCATTAGTGTTTAGTGAGCAACTTGCTCTGTGTTGGTTGGCTCCTCTTCATCGGATGCACTTGAGTAGTCTCATATTGCTTTAAGAGCCTTCTTCTTCTTTGGTTGCTTCTTCTTTACTTGGGGACATTCGCTTTTGAAATGTCCTGGCTTCTTGCATTCATAGCATATAACTTATTCTTTTTTGGGTTTAAATTTATTTTTAGAGTTATTTTTAAATTTATTCATTTTTTATGAATTTTTTAAACTTTCTTGTCAAGAGTGTCAAGTCATCATCATAGTCCTCATCACTTGAATTTTCTTTCAAGTGGTCTTCTTGAGTTTTCAATGTCGTATTCTTCCTATTCTTTGAAAGGTTATTCATAAGTTTTTCATGAGCTTTACAAGTCATTTTGTAGGTCATTAGTGACCCGATAAGTTATTTGAGAGAAAAATTATTTAAATCCTTGGCCTTTTGAATGACCATTACTTTAGGGTCCCAACTCTTTGGAAGGGATCTCAAGATTTTATTAATAAGTTCAAAGTTCAAAAAACATTTGTCAAGGGCTTTTAAACTATTGACAACAACAGTAAAACGGGTGTACATATCGACAATAGTTTCGTTTGGCTTTATTTAAAACAATTCATAAGTATGAACTAAAAGATTTATCTTCGACTCCTTTACTCTATTAGTGCATTTGTGAGTAATTTGGAGTGTGTGCCAAATATCAAAAGTCATTTCACAAATAAACACTCGATTGAATTTGTTTTTATCTAAAGTACAAAACAAGGCATTCATAGCCTTGGCATTTAAAATAAAAGTCTTTTTCTCTAACTCATTCCAATCGTTCATTGGAAGAGAAGACTTTTGAAAGTCATTTTCCACGAGGTTTCATAACTCAAAATCCATTAAAATTAGAAAGATCTTCATTCTAGTCTTCCAATATGTGTAATCCATCCCATTGAATATGGGCGGATGTGTAATTGAATGACCCTCTTAGTTGCCGACAAATGTCATCTCTCTTGAGTTTTAAACCAAATGAGAGTTACCTTGCTCTGATACCAATTGTTAGGATCAAGAGTGATATTAAGGGGGGTGAATTAGTGCAGCGAAAAAATTACGTCGATTCAAGAAACTTCATACGATAAAAACCGGTTTCGACTCAAATCATTTGTTTCACTTTGAATAAGTAGAAAAGAAAAGGTTGGGTAGTTTGCAATATAGTAAATTTGAATGCAGTAAAGAGAATTTGCAGTAAGGAAAGAACACACCAAAATTTATAGTGGTTCGATCGTTATGACCTACATCCACTTTTAATTCCTCCTCCATTGAGGTCACCGACATCCATTAATGGTCCTCTTTCAATAGGTAAGACCAATCACCTCTTTACAGTGCTTTCTCCTTTTCACAGGTTTAGGAGATAATCCTTACAAGCCTCACACCTCTCTTGAATGATCTCAACTCTTAGAAATAGAGGAGGAGGACTCTTGCACTTTTACAACACTTTAACACCCCAAGAATTTAAGATTATATAAACACTTTCATGCCCTTTCATCCAGAAAAGGGTGGGGTATTTATAGGCCCCAATGACTTCAAAATTGGAGCAAAAAAGTGTCACATCCCCGAATTTCGGGATGCTAACGGTACCACCGCCTGCCACTGGGCGGTACCACCGTCCAATATAGGCGGTATGACCGCTTGACAGAGCTCGAAGACCATGCTCTAGTGGTACCATCGCCTGATAAGAGCGGTACCACCATTGGCAGCATTAACAGTCGGAAGTATCACCGCCCAGACCACCTAGAAGACTGGGTCACCAGGCGGTGCCACCACCGGTCGTGACTTCAGGTGCTGAATGAGCTATTTCAACCAGCCCAATTCAGCCTTGTTAAGGGCCCAATTGACCCTTAACTGAGTTAGTGGGATTACCTCCCAATCCTAACTCAACTTAAGGACTAACTACAATAATTAAGATATTTAACAAAGCATTCTTATTCCGGTTCGTCAATTGTTCTTCCGAAGATCTTCCGGCGAACTTCCGACGATCTCTCGGCAATGTTCCGACAGACTTCTGGTAAGCTCCTGGACTTCACAGTGATCTTCTTCTCGACGAGCTTCTTTGGCAACCTTTTGGACTTCTCGGTTAATTCCGGTGGAACTTCCGACGAACTCTCAAACTCCCAACAAAATCTCGATCTTGACTTTAGCACAACATTTGCTTTATGTCTTACGCAGTTAATCCTACACACTTATCTCAACACATAGATTAGATCAAACAATTTTACCAATTGATTTTATCATCAAAATTTGAGATTCAACAATAATTATTCATATCCAAGTTTCTAAAATTTTTATTTTGAATGCATGATCTTTAATTTCTACTAGTTTTATATAATACTTGATTAAAAATACTATTTTCTCCTTTATATAATTTTATTATTTAAATCTATTATTATTTATTATATTTTAATGGCTCAATACTAATGAATAAATATTTTGATTATATTTCTATGATGTCAAAACTAAGAATTGAGGGAATTGATTAGAATTTATATTGATATTAACTATGCTAGGCCCAGCCCACGTAATAAGTCGCAACCCATATATTAGCTCCAACCATTAGGTTAGACCTATAACCAATAGGCTTGACCCAACCCATAGGTTAGGCCATATAGGCTATAGCTCAACCTAGCCTAATATAGATAATTATGTGTATTGCACGTGATTAATCCATGGGCTACGAGTTGGTTTGGTGTATGCACAGTCATGTACAGTGTACCATTGCCTTTGCTTTAATTGATTTGAACTCATATATTGATTGAACTAATCGGATTTGATTAGTTTAGATCAATTCAAGATGATTCCAAATTAGCTTGACTTATTCAAGTTTGTTTAACCTGAATTGAATCCAATATAGTTTAAATTATACTAGTATAGTTCTAAACCAATTAAATCAGGATTAAAGACCAGTTTAGTTATGTTCTAATTAAATCAAGTTCAATTTGATTGATTGTGCTAGGGTTTAAGTAAATTCAGTGTTAATTGATATTATTTGATATTAATAATATTTGATCGATAAATTAAGATGTTTCAATGTATTATTTCATCTCAATATAGAAATGAATAATATGAGATGATTTTGTTTCTCGATCGAGGGTAGGTAGGGGGATTCCCTTTAGGGATTAGCGGGTTGTTAGACGTGACGACTAAATGATTCCTTTATTAATTATTAAGAGGAATCTATCCCTAATTTAACAAGTGAGGAACATCACTCTATTTATTATTGAGAGTATGATATGAGTTTATTTCCATTCGTTATTAGGAAAATATAAATTCATCTCGTAGGATAAAGCGTCTCCAACTACTATTAGAGGAGTGCTCATTTATGTACTTAATATATGCTTATGGGATAATTGACTTTCATATATGTGTTTATTTTATAAGTTGACTTAGACTTCCTACCTAAAGTTATTGAAATTTTTATATTTTATTTTTTATTTCAAAACAACCTATTAGTAGCATTAGACTATATTCCAATGAAGGAACATATCTTCCTTTACTGTTAGATAAATCCAATGGACTTTATATTGGAATCTATATTTCTCAAAAAGTCTCATATCTACTTTTGATTTATATTTTATGAATAAATAAATTATAATAAATATGTATAATTTATGTATATTAATAAAATGATATTTATTTACAGGTGGAAAGATTATGTAATCCTATAAAAAAAAATTCACTATGTGACATGCCAAGACATGATTAGATGATGAACATTACCGTGAATCACCTGCATAATTAAAAGTTGCTCCAATTAAAACATAAGAGTTCATATAATTGACAGAAATAAAGATAGTTGAATGTATTATTTAAGTTTAAAACTTAGAATAATTTTTCTAAGAGTTTCCAAACTTGGAAGCTTTCATTAAAAACTGACAGAATGTAACGATATATGTTACCAACCAATGGCAATAAATTGTAGAAGCACAAATATTTGTTATCCCTCAACAAGGAAACAATTCATGCAGGCACAGAGTTGACATCCAACACTCGTCTTATTATTTCTGTTACGGCAAATTCTTGGGTGAGAATGCCAGCATGAGTAGCATTTGGGATTTTGATGACTTTGAGCTCTTGTTCTGGAGCATCAGACCACTCTGATTCAAGTGCCAATAAGCTAGCCAGATTCACCAACCCATCCCCATCACCAGAAACCACCTCAGGAGGCTCGTCAAACTTTCCTTCACCATTGTAGAGAAATGTTTCAGGAGTGTCCACCCCAACCCCTATAATGCAAGTCACTGGAACTCCCGGCGCCGCCATCTCCTCTAGCAACGGCAATATACGAGATACATAAGGTTTTACGCCCTCTTGGAACCCAATTGCTTGCAGGAATTCTGCCATGTTGGTTGCCGAGTAGTTCCTGTCTCTCGTAACGACGAGCGGTCTGTTTCCAAATGTTTTAGGGAAAGGCAGAAGCCAAAGGTTGCTTTCTGTTCTCCTGAATTGTTCTCTTATTGTTAAGGGGTCCACCAAAGGCATCCCTATTGTGTCTCCACTGGTGAACATGAACATTTCCACGACAATGCCTCCCCACGGTGCAGACAGTGCTATGAAGTGCTTGATGAACTTTCGGCGCCACCATGAAGGATTGCGATTAAGGAGATGAAGGGTGAGCAATCCACCATAGCTGTGTGTTAAAATGATCACAGGTTTGTCTCCGTTCATCTTGCTGGCCTGCTCAACTAGCTCTCTAAGATCTTGAAGGTATTGAGTAGCCACCTTTGATGGATGACCTCCTCCGGCAAGGCTGTATCGGAAATCGTAAGGTGCTCCGAAAAGGTTGAGGTTGTCTTGGTACCCAATTTCTTCCAAGGACTTCACCAGGGTATCCATGCAAATAGAAGAATCCCTGGAAACTTGTCATGGTTAAAAGACTTAGCTTATCATGCAAAATTATTATCCTAAAGTAGATCAGACCACTCATTCAGAATGCATCTGCAATTACAGAATATATTTGGATGATTTGCAACCAGTGCTTCATTTCTTGGTCAGAAAGGGCAGTTTATTTGGTCAACCTTGTGCCAGGCTAGGATAATTTGGCTGGAGGCCAAAAAGTTCGAAAGAGTAACATATGCAAAAAATCTAATAGAAATTGTCAATTTTATTGATTATTATGGTCATTTTCTTACTTGAAATCAAAGGAAAAATATAGCACCATGTTTTCAGATCCCAAATGTAAAATAGAAACAGTGCAAAAAGAAGATGAAGAAGAAAAGAAATAAAACAGAGGACTGCTTGATCCTGTAGATCAATCAGTGGCCCAAACCTTGAAAGAAAGAAGGATGAAGGAAGGGGGGGCTTTTGCTTACTTGCGGTTGGGATCGAGGAATCGTAACCCCTCGGTGGAGCCGAAGAAGGGGACGCGGGTTTCGACGCCGGGCACGTTGCGGAAGTCGTCGGCGTCGGGGTCGTAGAAGAGGCTCAGCTGGTGGGCGAAGCATCGCTGGGCGGCGGAATCCAGGAGGAGGGAGCGGTCCATCCAGATCCTGAACCAGCCAGCGGCTTGCGGAGCTTGGAGGGCGGGCAGGGGCGGGAGGTAATCCTCCGTCAGCCGGGCCTCGAGCTGGTTTCCGCTCAGGCCGGGGACCAAAATGAGGGGGTAGAGCTCATGACCGGCCGCCATGAGGAGGAGACGGTGAGTGTCGGTGAAGCACGGGAGGAGTGTTCCGTTGCTCCGCTGCTCTTATTCTCGCCGAATCATCTTTTTCTTGCTTTTTTTTTTTCTTCTAAATCCGTTTAGCAGTGAATATATAAAAAAAGAAAAATATCAGATTTGCCTAATATAATTCTAATTGTTTAATTTTGCAATCATTATCCTTGGTCCTCAGACTTGAGATACTAAATATGTCATGTATAAGTGCTACACTCTTTGATACTGGACCTATAAGTTTGAAAGTTCCAGATCTAACACAATCTATCATCAGGAGTGATAGCCAACCTTACGAGGACCGTTGAGTGTCGATAGAGGATTATCTACTCTCAATGTTATGAAAGGAATATCCTACGTGTTCTTAGTCAGACAAATCCTTAGCCAAAGTCATTTGGATTGAGAGAGAAAGAGTTCTCTGAGAGATTCTAATTAGAGCGAGACTCGAGTAGAAACTGTATGAGTTTGACAATACCATGTCTGGTATACGGTCTCTAGGATATTAGATAGAGAAGGGACTATAGATACATGGTAATTGAGGACAGACAGCTCCAATGAATTAGATTCCCCTATATCGTCTAGGGATTGTGTTATAGTAGTCTAGTACGTCTACAGTCGATGAGTCTAGTGAATTATTATAAAGATAATAATTCACTAAGCCTGAAGGAGTTCTAATAGGTTTGACTCATAGCCAACTCGATAGTGGGCCTAGAGGGTTACACGCATATGGTAGGTATTGCGACGAGTAGAGGTTCAAATATAAGATATCCCCCAGAGCTCCTATCTTATTGGATATTCAATAAGCCTATGAATTATTGGATCCAATGGATGAGATTCAATAAGAGCCAATGAGAGATTATTGGATAGAGATCCACTAATCTAAGAGGCTTGGGTAGTTGGATGAAGATCCAATACCCAATATGGCATGATCTATTAAGGTTAAGTTGATAAGGGGCCTCTATAAATATGAGAGAACTAAATGTTCATAGGCTAGAGCTTCTCTTGGTTGCCACATCTTATTCTCCTCTTTACTTCTCCTCGAATAGTAGGTCTGGAGATTAGATGAGTGTCGTCGCAGCCCCTTGGTGTTAGGAAACCTAAGCAACGACATCACATATGCATCGGAAGAACAAAAAAATAAAATTCCAAAATTTCTAAAAGTTGTATTTGTCGTTATGCGAATATTGATGCGCAAAATCCATAAAACTTAAAAGCCACATGTGAGATAGATTGTGTTACCTAGGGAGATCGTATATTCCTGAATCCCTACAGATCTCTAAGAGAGGGTGAAGGAGGTCAAGTGTCCTCCTCTCTAGCTGTAATCCACATAATAATGTTGCGACGATGCTCCTCAAATCACCAAGCCTGCTATCTAAGGAGGAGAAGGGGAGGAGAATAGGAGATTACAACCTAAAATTGCTCTAGTCTTTGAACCATTGGTTCCCTCCTATTTATAGAGGTCCCCTATCAACATAACCCTCATAGATCCTGCCCTATTGAGTATTGAATCTCCATCCAACTACCCAAGCCACTTAGATTAGTGGATCTCTATCCAATAATCTCTCATTAGCTCTTATTGGATCTCATTCATATGATCCAATAATTCAAGGGCTTATTAGATATCTAATAAGATAGGGGCTCCAACGGATATCTCATATCTGAACCTCTACTTATCGCAACACCTACCATATGTGTGTTACCCTCTAGGCCCAATATCGAGCTGGCCATGAGTCAAACCTATCAAAACTTATTCTGGCTTAGTGAATTATTATCTCCATAATAATTCACTTGACTCATCGACTACAGACGTATTAGGCCACTACACCGTAATCCTCAAACGATATAGGGGAATCCAATCTATTGGACATATCTGTCCTTAGTTACTATTTACCTATAGTCCCTCATCTATCTAATATTCTAAAGACCGTATACCAAGCAAAGTGCTGTCAGACCATACGGTTTCTACTCGAGTCTCGTTCTAATCGGATTCTCCCGGAGAAATCTTTCTCTATCAATCTAAATAACCATAGCCAGGGATTTGTTTGAGCAAGAATATATAGGATATTCCTCTCATAACACCGAGAGCAGATGATCATCTATCGACACTCAATAGTCCTCGTAAGGTTGACTACCACTCCTGATGACCGGCTATACTAGATTTGGAACCTTCAGACCTATAAGTTAGGTATTAAATAGTAGAGTATTCATACAGGACATTCTTGGTGTCTCAAGTCTAAGGACTAGATACACCACTGGGACTACGAAATTACTATCTAACAATAAGGCATCATCAACCATCCAACATTCCGTAAGCGGATCAATCAGTGAACTCATTCTCCAATGAGCACTTATACTGTATCCTTAGTGTCCCCACATAAGCAGCTATGAGACCAGTTGGATCCATCATATGAATGGGTATAAAGCACACTAGTCTGTCTGATTATCTCGATGTCCCTCTCATCATGATTCGATTCTCATTGCACAGATCTATGGACATCACAATATATTCAAGCAACATGTAATATACAGTGATAAAATGTTAAATAATAATAATAAACAAAAAAATTATGTGTTAAGTCACATGTGTCATCACACACGTGATTGGCTTGTAGGGCATCTATGACTAGCACCTAGTCTTTAGACTTGAGACACGAAAGATATTCTATATGAGTACTTTACTCTTTGATACTAGACTTATATGCCTGAAAGTTTCAGTTCGAACATAGTTGGTCATCCGGAGTGGCAACCAACCTTATGGGGATTATTGAGTATTGATAGAGGATCATCCACTCTCGGTGTCATGAGAGGAATATCCCATTTGTTCTTGCTCAAACAAATCCCTAGACAGGGTTATTCGGATTGAAAGAGAAAGACTTCTCTAGGAGAATCCAATTAAAGTGAGACTTGAGTAGAAACCGTATGGGTCTGACAACACAATGCCCGGTATACGATCTTTGGGATATTAGATGATGAGGAACTATAGATACACGGTAACTGAGGACAGATAGGTTCAAATGATTGAATTTTCCTGTATCATCTAGGGACTATGTCGTAGTGGCCTAGTACTTCCGTAGTCGATAAGTCGAGTGAATTATTATGGAGATAATAATTCATTGAGCCAGAAGGAGTTCTGACATGTATGACTCACGATCAACTCAATATTGGGCTTAGAAGGTCATACACATATAGTAGGCATTGTGACAAGTCGATGTTCGGATATGAAATATCTATCGGAGCTCCTATCTTATTAGATATCCAACAACCCTATAAAATATTGTATACTATGGATGAGATCCAATAAGAGCTAATGTGAGATTATTGGATAGAGATCCACTAATCTAAGAGGCTTTGGTAGTTAGATAGAGATCCAATACCCAATATGATATGATCCATTAGGGTTAAGTTAATAGGGGGCCTCTATAAATAGGAGGAAACCAAACACTTATAGGTTAGATATTTTTTGTTGTCACATCCTATTCTCCTCTCCCCTTCTCCTCTTTAGATAGAAGGTGTGAAGATTTATGCAACGATTTGAGGAGTATCGTCATAACCTTGCTATGTGGATCACCAATAGAGAGGAGAGCGCTTGACCTCCTTCATCCTCTCCTTTAAATCTATAGGATTCAGGGATATACAATTTCCATA
Organism: Musa acuminata AAA Group; assembly: GCF_036884655.1. NCBI lineage: Eukaryota > Viridiplantae > Streptophyta > Magnoliopsida > Zingiberales > Musaceae > Musa > Musa acuminata. The sequence goes on along the minus strand of NC_088343.1, from coordinate 35,416,367 downwards.
GGTAAAACACAATTATCTCACACATGGATTTAAGTTTTACGAGTTTTTGCGTACTAATTTTCGCATGATGATGAACACTTTTTTGAAAAATTTAAGGTTTTTATTTTCTATTTTTCCACTACGCATGTGATGTCGCTCCTAGATTTTCATATAGTGGTATTTGAGCCAGGTTGTTTGTACGAAAGATTAGTTTTAAACTACGTGTGTTGTGTTTTAGAAAAACTTTTGAAGTCAAAATTATTGACGGAAAAGGCGAGAGAGGGTAGTGATTATTGCTGCCCTCGCAGGTTAGCCAATGGCTACTTATAGCCTTGGCCGAGGCCTGGCCACCTACATGCAAGTGGCCGACGGTAATTACTGGCCGCGCGATAGCCACAACGCAATAGGAAGGAGGGGATTAGGGCTTTTTAGGAAAATGATAGATTTGCTCCTTGGAATTTCAAAAATTATAATTTTTATCTTTTCTATCTAAATTACCAAAATACCCTTCATAATTTAAAAAATTTCCTACATGTCCCTAATTTCTAAAAATATTAATTAACTAAAATAAATAAATAATTAATTAGTATTATTATATAGTAGTTCTATATGATGATGATGCCTATGTATAATGTTGATGGATGATCATAGACCGTGTGATGTGTGTGTACATATGATATGATTATTATTGTGACTTGCACTGTAGCCATAATGTCCCAACACAAGCAGCTATAAGATCAATTGTCTTCGTTATATGGATGGGTATATAACATACTAGTTTGTTTGATTATCTCGATGTCCCTCTCGAGTAACATATGACCAGGATTATTTAGGGTCTGTGTTTAAAGATGAATCGGTCACATTATCGTGATTTCAATATGATCTGATTCCCATTGTACAGATCCATGAACATCATAATATAAATAAATAAATAAATAAATATATATATATATATATATATATATGTATGTATATATGTATATATATATATATACATATATATATTTATATATATATGTATATACATATATATATATATATATACATATATACATATACATATACATATACACATATACATATACATATACATATATACATATACATATATATACATATACATATACATATATATACATATATATACATATATATACATATATATACATATATATACATATATATATATATATATATATATATATATATATATATATATAGGTGGTCAGGTCGTCACCACCTTCAAACCTGCATCAATCTTTTGACTTACCGGCGCGTCGTCGCTCACCACCTTCCGCTAGGTGGTCACCACCGTCAGACATGCATCAATCATGTGATTTACCGGCGCGTCGCCGCACACCACCTTCCGCTAGGTGGTCACCACCTTCAAACATGCATCAATCATGTAACTTACCGGCTCGTCGCCGCTCACCACCTTCCGCTAGGTGGTCACCACCTTCCGCTAGGTGGTCACCACCTTCAAACATGCATCAATCATGTGACTTACCGGCGCGTCGCCGCTCACCACCTTCCGTCAGTTGGTCCAGATGCTCACCAGCGCGTCGCCTCTGCCGCTCCACGGCCCACAGCCGAAGAGGGGTGTTATGACGCCAGCTCTGCTGCTCAACTCGGGGCCGCCTCCGCCAGAACTAGAGACAACCTCGGGGGCCACAACAACCGCGACCCAGCGATTAAGGCGGGGATGCGGTGCCTATCGATTGGCATTCTGTAGCAACATCGCCATGGGAGCACACAGTCTTCCCGGCTTGGAATGCATCTCCTGCTTGGACTCCGGAGACTGCGGCAGCTCGGAACCCTTTTCCGTCAGAGGCATGAACAGATCTCCTCATATGGTGCCATTCTCATCTGCTACTTCTGCAGTGCTACTACTACGTCTTGGATTCGTAATACAAGCTCACGTCTCGTTGAGCAAGTGAGGTATATAAGCAGATGGTATAGAAGGTAAGAATAAAAGAAGGTGGCACCCAATGGATACTAATTATCAATATATACACATTTTCTTTGGAAAATAAGAGCAGAAGATATGTAATTTGTTCTGCTTCACTATCACATACTGAGTGACCTTATTTTTGAAGATAAAAATGTAATATAAAAAAATGGAAACGTACGCCCTCAAATTCAAAACATTCTTAAAGTGAAATAAATATAAATTGATGAGGGTGATTTTTTTTCCACGCCAGATTTAGGTCATCCGTCTACGTGTAAATGGATGGAGCTTACCAGAGTTATCAATGAACTTTATAAAATAATAATAATATATTACTTCAAAAGACTAATACAAGTAGTTCTAGAAATATCAGAGCTTAAAAGACAAGAGAGTTGTGATGATAAAATATTATTCTAATAAGTATGTGTCCTATTAGATCTGATAAACTTTGCAAGTTAATTAGTAATCTTATTATCTTCACGATAAACATTTGACAGTGAAAGCGTCAAAAGAGTTAAAAAGTAGACACCAATCACCACTTGCTAGTGGTTGTACAAAAGGGTTTGGAAGAAATGATCGACGCTCAAGAATGCTTCTGGGAGGTTGATCAGACCCCTTGCGGTCTGCGTCTAATAAACTGGGTAGGATAGCTAGTGGCAAGGAGGAAGAAGGGGCGAAAGGATCTCGGGAAGGAGAGGACATCGTAGACTAATGCTCAGTCCAATATTTTTTTGATTTAGCGAATTCGTAAGATTATTTAAAATAACAAACCCTATCATTTTTTAAATATTACATTCTAGACCTTATCATTTTTTAATTAATTTTTTTTGATTAAATGTGCTTTAGTTTCCCAAATAATTAGGATATCATGAGGAGTTGATGTTAAAATTTGTTCTTATTAATGTATTACTAAGGGCTAGAAATTAAAAAATCATTAATTTTCTTAAATATTTGTATTATATTGACATCTCCCATCATGCAACTGTTCTATCTGATCCTATGATATACCAGAGCTATGATTCATTCTTATTATGAGTAATTAATAGTGTTTTTCTCATTCTAATAGCATCAAACTATAATATTCTATAATTATGAAATTATGAGAATCCTAACCTATCTACCTTATTTTAACCATAATATTCTATACAAAACTCTGATTTGATCAAAATATTCTTAAATCTTTCTTTTAAAAATTAATGAAATTATGTTATTTTATGATCCCATTATATCATCAATGTTCCTTTGATATAGTTGGAATTTGTTTTCCTCTAAAATCCTCTCTTAAATGAGTCTCATATTCCTACTATAAAACTCTTTTTATCTCTTAGTCACCGATTCTTGTTATAATCAAATAAGTTTTACAAATATTCATGTTCGGTTTGATATTGCTTCATACATGTATCTGTATATTTTTATTTTTTCACATGTGCTTCCATTATATTTTTTACTTTTCATTAGAATGTCCTTACTATACTTTGGTATTAGTAGAATACTTTGGCCCCTTTGCTAGAAATGAAAAGAGAATTATGTCTCCTAAATGCGGAAGGCTAATGTTAATAACCATCCAGAAATTGGTTGATAATGTTATGTTATAATCTTACTTCACCCTCTATTTTTCTTTGATATAGTTCTAAAAGACATAAGATATACTTATATGTTTATATACTTCTTTGATATTAATAAATTAAATAAAATATCAAATATGACTCTTGAGCTCAAGATTTTCAATCTTGATTTACTAATATATTGCTTTTTTGCTTCTTTGTTAACAATGAATCAAATGAAATGATAAATATTACCCTTTACCTCATGCCTTGCCATTTGATCTTGATTTACTTATATGTTACTCTTTGCTCCTCTATTAAGTATCAATCATATGAAATGCTAAATATGACTCTTAAAATCATGTTGTGCATCTTAATCCTTATGTCATATGATTTATTGTCTATTTTTCCATTGTTATGATAATTGCTTACTAAGTTTTTATAGCTGACATTATTACTATATAAGATTTTCATGTTAGCTTATCACTCACACTCATTTTAGGTTAGGTTAGGACAATGGAATGTTAGAAGATTGAGACTTGTTTTGTAGTTTTTTTTTGTGTTATTATAAAGGGGCATTTTGGTTGAGGTTATTCAAAAATCCAAGTTGGTGTTTGTTGCTATAAATGTTAAAAGACATCACATGTTTTAAAAGTCTAGATGTATTAAATCTAATGTTTCATGCTTTGATGAGAACTTGTGAAAATGATTAGCTTATGGATGTGATGTTTCATTGATCTTGTGAATTTATAAGCGATTGTCAATAATCTTTGAGTTGACTCTAGTTTTATTGAGTTATTAAGTGATATGTACATGTTTTATAGTGTGTGATGAGAATGGAATGACTTTGGTGTCCTTAATTCTATGTTAGATATCCTGGGAATTGATTATGTATAGTTAAAATTTTCTAATCTAAGATAGATTTACACCTCAATAAATTTTTATCTATGAATATTATTTTTGGGGGTGAGACAATAGGGCTATACATACAATGGATCCAAACATAATTGTGTTAAAATACATAGTGATAATTAGTTCAAATAATGAGATTAATATATAAATTATATATGTTAAAATAATTAATATAAAAGCATAATATATCTTTCTTTATATATCAGAAGTGAAATAATTATGATGGTATATAAAATTATCAGGATTAGTAAGTATTTTAGAAGTACGTAATTGCTTATGAGTATTAATTAAATTTGAATTCTTTGGTGGATTAGGATTTGAATTTAATTACATATTCAAGTAGGAAAAATCCTTAGAGGACTACAATTTGCTTTTATAAATACATATTAAGTATCGAGCTTTTGGTGAGATGGATAGATATGACATTTTGGATGCTTCTTTAAGTTTCTCTCTGATGGGTCTAGAGAGGATTGAGAGAAGAGTTCTTTATACTTTATTTGAGAGAATATACAAACAGAATTGTGGTTAAATAAGAATATTAAAAATTGATCTTGTATATTAAAAAAATTAATTTTTCCTTCATGGATATTTGTTATCAAATCATATTAGATCAATTTTCTAGTATGTTCTCTTGATTATTAATCTCTGGGTATTCTTTTAGTTTTTGAGTTTTTTTTTTCTTCCTCCCTAAAAAATGTGATATCAAAGTCCAAAAAATCTGAGATTTGAAATTCAACAAGGATGCCATTAGTTGTTTTATTAGCTTTACTATAGAGAAATTTGATAAAATAAATAGTTTCATCTTATAACAGAGGATGGTGAACAATCTTCTTATTCAACATTGAGCATGTTGAAGGAATGAGCAAACATACCAGAAAAGATAAATGATGAAGATTAGGTGGAACCTGAGGTAAAGTGTGTAAGTACTATTTATCATTCCAATGCTAATGATATTATAAATAATATTATTGTTGATGACTTCACCATGGTTATTTGGGATAAGTTAGAAAAACTTTATCTAATTAAAAGCTTAACCACCAAGTTATATATATAGCATAAGTTATCAAGGTTGAGAATAAAAGAAGATGGAGATTTTGTAGTGTATGAACATATTCAAGGAAATATTAGATCTAACTAGAGAAAGTTGATATAAAGATTGATGAAGAAAATAAGGCTTTATTGCTTTTTACATCACTTGTCGACTCTTATGATAATTTTGTGGGGATAATATTACGTGGAAAGGATATAGTAACTCTAAAAAAAGTTAAATAAACGTTAGTATCTCATGTTACTAGAAAAAAGTATAAATTTGAAAATATAGATGGTGAGACATTGGTTATTCAAGGTGAAGATCGACAAGGATGATTTTTCTAATAGAGGTAAATCTCAACATAATAGGTTGAGATTGAGAGTTAAGTCTTTAGATAATATTCAATGCTATAGATGCAATATATTAGGTAAAATTGTTTGGAGAAAAATAAACAGAAAGAAGAGAACGATAATTGCTCTATCGTGATAGATGGTGATAGAGATATTCTCACAATCTCTAATAGTAACTATATATCTTTCAAAAAGAGTTTGTTTATAAATTTTGCTTGTGTTACTCATATTTCCATTTAGAAAGATTATTTTGATTCATTGAATAACAAGTTAACTTGGAAGTTAATCTAAGTGATGATTTAATGATGTAGGTCATGGGTGTTGTTAAAGTAAAGATTAAAATGTTTGATGGGATAGTGCATATTTCAAAGGATGTGACTTATGTTCTAAGTATATGAAAGAGTGAGTCTTTTAGATTCCTAGCACTATGGCTATAAGGAAGAAAGTGGAGTTCCAAAATTTACATTGGGTTGCACAGTTTTGATGAAAGAAATATTATATAGAAGGTTTTCTCATCAAGAATAAAGTATAGCAAAGACCTTAAAAGGCTGGAAACAAGTTATATATAGAGAGAATAATAGGTACCTACATTGATGAGTTTCATTCATGATGCAAAAATAAAGAGTCGTATTCATAATTTTTAGGATGTAGAAAATTGTGAGGAAAAAATTCCTATAAGATGATGAGATAAAGATCTCTTTCTAGAATTAAAAAGTACCATTAATTAGATTTCGACCACATATGATGCATTCAAGAGCTTATTAAAATCAGATATTAGATCATGAATTGCTTCAGTTTGTATAACTGTGATAAATTCTTTACGCCAATGGTTCAATTTCTACAAGAGGCACAAAGTAGAAAAATGCTCAATAAGATAAAGATTATTAGGATTGGTAAATATTTTAGAAGATTATATCTATTAAGAGGATTCCTGATTAAATTTAAACTCCTTGGTAGATTAGGATTTAGATTTAATTATGTATTCAAATAGATGGTAGATTAGGATTTAGATTTAATTAAGTATTCAAATAGAAAATGTCCTTGGATGATTAGGATTTGTTCTTACAAACACAGTCTCAATATTTTGGTGAGAGGGAAAGATGAGATAGGGAAAGATGAGATAGTTTGGATTTTTATGATGGTTTCTCTCTAGTAAGTCTGAGATGATTGAGAAAAGAGTTTTTTGGGCTTTATGTGAAGGATATATAGGGGAAGCTATGTTCTATTGGGGATAACTGGAGGATCTTATAATTGATCTCATATATTAAAATTTTTAATTTTTGTTCTCTGTTAACGTAGATGAAAGTTTTTGAATCCTATTATATTTTTCATCAGCTTTCTTTTATGTTATTTTAATTGTTAATCTCTAGACTTTATTTTTATTTTTAAGTTTTTCAATTCTCTATCTCAGCAATCAATAAAAACTAGATGGGATGAATGTACCAGCCACTTAAGTTACTTTAGATTTTGTGGTAAAATTTGTTAAATCAAATTCTGATGGTTTGATAAGGATTCAGATCATATTGAGTTTTGCTTATAAGTACAGATAAGGATTACATAAAAGTCTGAATTAAGACTTATAAAGGAGAAAATATCAATACCCAAAGTTATTTATGTTTTGAATGTGCAGTATATGACTGACTACTGTTTTTTCTATGCTAAGGTCTTTTGGGCCTTTCGAGGGTGGAAGAGATTTATGCTGTTGAGTAGAGTGGATAGAGGCAATGGAATATGTTAATAATCTTTTTTTTTGTTTTTATACAGTAGTCAAAAGATGGAAGGATGCAATATGCTATTCACATTTTTTTGGTCAACTATGTAAATTTCTAAATGGCTGATTGACTTGACAATATATGTGGAAGATGATTTCGATAATGTTTTAGATATCTTCAGGGTTACTTGAACTTTACTGATTTTTGTCAAATAGGTTGAATTGAGAAAATTTTCCATGTCAAACAAAGCAATGCTATTTTTCCTATTTATGTGACATCAATGGAACATGTCCAAAATATAAAATATCTGGAAGTAAGAATATCTGGGTGCACACTCTACTAGGTGTCTCCATCCTGATGTTATTGTAAGATCTTTATATTTTATGTCCATGACCTTTTAGCAGGTGAATTATAGATTTTTCATTTTAATAGTTTTGAAAGGATTTATTCAAAATATTTTTCTCCTTCGCAATGTTTGTGTCAATCATCCCACTTCCCTCCTGTTTCTAGACACACCTCTTTGCTAGTTCTCATTGCTTTCTGCTGGAGAATGTTCCCAGGAGCTTATCTTGACATAATCACCCATTACTGTCAAGAGTTGAAATTCCTCAGAAACAATAATATTTGAAGAGGAAGAATACAAAAGGGGTTCTTTAATATAGCTTATTATTTTCTACCATATTATAGAGTATTATGGTTCTCTTTTTGGATTAAGTGAAGGAGCAACTATTTTTTCAAATATCCCGTTACAATATCTTTGTAAGATCATTAATATTTTCTTTATAAAACTATTACAATAATATATTTATAAAAAAAAGAAATTTTTTTCATGCAAAGCATACAAATGAGATTTGGCCCTACATCATCTGTGAATGACATATAAGTAGTGCCAAAGGATTAAAATCCTTTTTTGTTCTATATAATATAGATGAATTATTTATATATGGTTGCATTGTTAACTCATATAATATTTGAAGTTTTGGGGTCAAAAGTTAAATAAATTATTTTTTATAGTTTTGTTATATTTTTTGTAGGAGATTATAAGGGAAAAACATTAAAATTTTCTTAATACCCTTACCTTGCTAGGTCAAAAGTGGAGGTTTACTGTGACTCGCACGCACACTATCTCCATGCCCGACTCAATTATTTTCTCATCGTTGTGCTACGCATGGGCGATGTGATATTCTTTGCTCGAACGAAGGAAGATAAAAATTCTTCTTCATGCTTCAACCAGAGGTTGGAACTCATCTTCTGTTGTTTTCATCTTTTTTTCACATTCTTTATATATATATATATATATATATATATATATATATATATATATATATATATATATCTGTTCTTTTCATAATATTTTCTATTGGTGTCGGAGAATCTTTAGGATTCTCTACGATCATGTTTTAAAAAATATATTTTACAATGACCTATCTCACCTTTAGGTTTTGTATGTTTTCTTTCTTATTTCCAAAAGAGTGATTTGTTAATCAGAATGATTTTATTTACTTTTGTTCTAACATGTCATGTGGTCGATTGTCGAGTCTAAATGATTTTATTTACAAAATTACGTTAGGGCATACTCCACAAAGCTTAGAATATCTAATTTATATTTAGAAAAATTAGATATTTCTTGAGAGAGTCTAAATGTTTAAGTTTAGAAAAAATTCAGTAAGTATTGAGTCTACATGTTATAATTTATATTTCTTGAGAGAATATCTAGGAGTTCTTTTATGGTATAATAAATGATTATTAAGTCTAAGATTATGGTCATAAATAATGGTATAGAATCATAGGTCAAATTTTGGAATGGTAAAGTAATAGTTGAGCCGAGTCAACTTCCGTCAGTGCTATATTATCTATCTCATGGGTTAAGTATTTTACGACGTATTGATCGAATAAACTAAGGTATTGGTCAAGTGATGGTAAGATATGGATGGAGTAATACTGATATATTGATCGAGTGACAATGACATGATGACTCAGAAATGATGTGTCTACCACCTCTGGATGAAATGTCAACAACAGTCTTTCCCATCTATCTCTTCTAATTTATTATATGTCAGTATTTTTTCTCATTTTTACATCTCAAAGTTTTTGTACTGAATGAAACGGGTGGATCAAAGCCTACATCAAAAGAATGTGACTAGTCTCCTGCTTTTGTTTTCAGACATGTAAAAATTCATTTATTACACTTTGATTTTTCTTGTGAAACTTGTTTGGGGCCGGATGAATGGATGGATGGAGCACGCTGAAAGAGAAATCTATTTAGAAGCCTGTCCAAGCCAAGACACCTGTGCTGCCACGGCTAAGATGAGCTGGGCGTCGACGATCACGCTACAAAAGGATTACATCGGTATAAACAAGTGCCCGCTTTTGATCGGATCTAACCCAATTAGGAATCGACAGTTTATCCTGCAAAAATTACAGCTAATTCCAATTTTAATTTTGGTTCAAGAACCAACAATATAAATTCTGATTCCAATTATAATTATGATTCAGAATTATCTTTTTAATTTTTTTATATTATTTCTCTTATTAAGTGGTTGAGAGAGATAGAAATCTAATGGACATGCGATTGTTTTTTAGGTCCTCTCAGTTCGAAATGAAATAGGAACCACTAGTTTTAAGTTTCAAGTTCAAGGAATCAAAGTCGAACTGTAACACGAACGAATTCCACGTGAAAAGCATGAGAAGGAGAGACGTCAGCACGAGTCTCCCACGTGCTAAATACTTTAAGCACGCGGTCTCTTTTATGACGATTTGGCATGCGCAATAGAACGTGGCGGCCACGGCACCCTAATATTGACCGCAGATTGACGACTTCATTGATGTCAACGCTCACTAGTTCCTCGGTAGATTCACTCTGTGACACATCAGAAACAGGCCATTGTAGGGATGCGAAAGGGTCAGATTCCAATTGTTGTTAGGAGATAACAAGTTATAGTTAATCATATTCCAAATTGGAAGTGCAATCAGTATGTATTTTTAAAAGGCTTAACATAAGTGAACTATGTTCCTTTAGTATATACTTCAACTAGCTTCACATAGTATGGTAAACTGCTTCACATGTTTGTGCTTTAATGGTCATATATAACTATCTATTCTTTTATATATAAGAGCACATACTAAGAATGCATGTAGAGTTATATCTCATATAATAGTGACTCATATCTCTTCCTATTTCTCTACCGAGAAGCACTAATTATCATATGAATAAGTTAGGAGTGAAACTCCTTACAAATATATTTACACTATTGTGCTCACAAGTATGCTGTGGATAGATCATTTGACTTGTTATTATCATATTAAAGCTACTTTAATAGGTCTCCTAATCAAGAAGTTAGATTTTCATCACTGGAAGATTCATTAAAAACTGATGCCTATCCCTTTTGATGATAATGGCATAATAATCCCATATATGTCTTTATCAACACAATTAATATTACTGTGACTAGTTATATAATGTAAAATTAATGCTAGAATTAGCAATTTATATTAATGCTCAAAAATACATAAACAAGGTCATTTACATATGAAGTTAAAAGAAGCCACCCACATTTCTAGAAAATTTAGCCAAGGAAATAACATTTTGTAACAATATATAGAAGCTCTCACATACTTGTATTAGATAACATGGATTAATCAAATACATTGTGCATCACAAATATAAACTGGGAATATAACTAGTAAATCTAAAACATTGAGAACATAAATTATTGTTTATTTTATTATATAAAAAATAAAAGCATATAAATCCACTCAAAGACTGTAGTTACTTAGATATTCTATCTAAGAGGAAACATTCCTCTATTAAGTGATACCCACTATGTGGTAATTATACTTATGAACAAACTATTTTATTCATATAATGGAACATGAACATATTTCGAAAATTATATGCACCAAGACTTGTATGGAATGATAACATGATGCACCAATAATTTATTTATTTGTTTATCATTTGCTTATTTTCTTATTTAAAAATTTATCAATTGAATATCTTATTTTTACTATTTTGTCCTTTCTCTATCTATTTATTATCTCAAGTTGTTGGATGTTACGATGGTTTGGCACATCGTTCCCAAGGATATGATAAAGTCTTTCACAACTATTAAAGAGTTGTTCACTACTTTAGATAAGTTTTTCAAGGAATACTTCCGTTATAATTTTTTGCTGCTTAGTTTTTATCAAATTCATTTTTTGCTACTTAGTATAGAATGCAAAAACGTATAAGATAAAAAAAAATTAAGAAAAGAAAGAGAAAAAAAAATTGCAATAATTTATTTATCCTTTTGTGTTTCTAATGTAAGAAATCACTAAAACGAACTTGTGTTTTTAAATCATTATAATAGAAACACAATAAAAACTGATGCGGAAATTAAATAGCGTACCTCCAGCCATTGTCGCCAAGAATTTCTGCAGAGGTTTCTTCTTGAACTTTGGTTCTTCTCGGCTCAGAACTCTCGCTTTAGATAGTGTAGGAAAGCCTTTCGCTTCAAAGAGATGATTGAGCAAGGGACCAAAATCCTCATGTATATATAGATGTTCTCCCATCAAGAACATTTATCATCACCAACTCATAACGTTCAAGAATTAATTCAAATTTATAACGTTTGGATCATAATGAAGAACTTAATGATATTAAATATTTAATTTAATAATAACGGTTTCATGCATAAAGAATAAGAAACTGAAATCATTTAAACCATAATAAATGAAGAAATTCATGATAATGAATTATGAATCTTAATAAGAACGATTACGTTATTATTAAATAAGATATTTAATAATAACCGTTACATTCTCCCACTTGGTCCATACGTTTATCTTAATAATTTGAATTAATCTTTCTCGAATAACTTTCTTAAGAAATAAATACATGAATCATAGCGATAAGTCCTCTAAGAGTGAGTATTATCATCCATGTATCACGATGTATTTAGTTTCTTAATCTTAATGTGGTAATATTACTTTATAAATAAACCTTATGTTTATTCTTGGTCCAACAACAATATATTTTCTCAAAATAATGTGCACATAAATGAGAAAATTTCACAATATATAAGAGTTTCAATATCATTACAAAGTGGAACTAAGTCCCATTTTCTTTACATGATCCTTGAATTTTAGAGGTGGCATGCCTTTAGTCAAAGGATCAGCAATCATCAATTCAGTGCTAATGTGCTCAATGACCACTTTCTTTTCTTTTACACGTTCTCTTATGGCTAAATACTTAATGTCGATGTGTTTACTTCGACTTTCACTTTTATTGTTTTTAGCCATAAAGATAGCAGCTGAATTGTCACAGAAAATTTTTAATGGCCTAGAAATAGAATCCATGATTCTAAGCCCAGAAATGAAACTCTTAAGCCATACACCATGTGAAGTAGCCTCAAAGTAGGAGACAAACTCAGCTTCCATGGTAGAAGTAGCAGTGGTCTGCTTAGCGCTTCTCCAAGAAATAGCTCCACCGGCCATCATAAAAATATATCCTGATGTTGATTTACGAGAATCAACACAACCGGCGAAGTCTGAATCTGAGTAACCAATCATATCCAGATTGTCTATACATAAGCATGTAATCTTTGGTTCCTTGTAGATACCTCATCACTTTCTTTGTAGCTCTCCAGTGGTCCATACCTGGATTACTCTGATATCGACATAGCATCCCCACAATAAATGCAATATCAGGTCTAGTACAGACCTGAGCATACATAAGGCTTCCTACGACAGAAGCATATGGGATGTTTTTCATTGATTCCTTTTTAAAATTGTTCTTTGGGCATTGGTTCAAATTGAACCTATCACTTTCACAATGGGAGCAACACTTGGTGAAGAATCCTTCATTCGAAATCTTTCTAAAAGTTTATCAATATAGGTTTCTTGTGATAGACCTAAAATGTCTCGAGGTCTATCTCTATAGATCTTAATGCCAATGACATAAGATGCTTCACCCATATCCTTCATGTCAAAATTTTTAGAAAAAAATTGTTTCACCTCATGCAGCGAATCCTTATCATTGGTTGCAAGCAAAACATCATCTACGTATAAAACAAAGAAACATATTTTACTCCCACTAACCTTCTGGTATATGCATTGATCTATGAGATTTTCAACAAATCCGAATGAAGAAATCACTTCATGAAATTTAAAATACCATTGGCGGGAGGCTTGTTTTAAGCCGTATATAGACTTCTTAAGCTTGCAAATCAAGTGCTCACCAACACTAGAGGAGAAACCTTCAGGTTGTTTCATATAAACCTCTTCCTCTAGATCTCCATTAAGAAATGCTGTTTTCACATCCATTTGTTGCAACTCAAGGTCAAAATGAGCAACTAATGCTAAAATAATACGCAGAGAATCTTTCTTAGATACAGGAGAAAATGTCTCCGTATAATCGATTCCCTCTTTTTGAGTAAATCCCTTTGCAACAAGTCTTGCCTTGTATCTCTCATTGTTGCCTAATGAATCTTTTTTAGTTTTAAAGACCCATTTGCAACCAATGGCCTTTGCTTCATTAGGCAACTCTACAAGATCCCAAACTCCATTGCTCATCATGGAATTCATCTCTTCTTTCATAGCATCATGCCAAAAATTTGACTTTTTACAACTCATGGCTTGTGAAAATGTTTCAGGATCATTTTTGGCTCCAATATTATAGTCAGATTCTTGTAGATATACAACATAATCACTAGGAATTGCTGATCTTTTATTTCTAGTAGATCTTCTTAATGTTGTACCAATGGTTCCTTGAGGAACTTGTGGTTCAACTAGTTGTTCAGGAGCTTGTTGTAATTCCTGAACTGCTTGATCTATTAGAATACTATCAACAACTTGTGGAATTTCAGTGATTGGTTGTTCAGCACTAGTTTGTACTTGAGAAGTGCTATGAACTATAACCAATCTATCATTTGATATGAAAGGTTGAGATTCTATATGATCATGTGCGGAAACTATGTTCCTGAAATGATCGCTCCCACTAATCACATCATCCTCAAGAAATTTAGCGTTTCTTGATTCCACAATCCTAGTTGTGTGAGATGGACAATAGAACCTGTAACCTTTGGACTTTTTGGCATATCCAATGAAATACCCACTAACAGTCCTCGGGTCCAGTTTCTTCTCTTGTGGATTATATATCCTGACTTCAGACGGACATCCCCAAACGCGCATATATCGCAAACTTGGTTTTCAACCTTTCCATAGTTCAAATGGTGTCTTTTGGACAACCTTTGTTGGAACTCGGTTTAATATATACACAGCCGTTTTTAATGCTTCAGTCCACAAGAACTTAGGAAGATTGGAGTTGCTAAGTATACTCCGCACCATGTCCAATAATGTTCGGTTTCTTCTTTCTGCAACACCATTCTGGTCTGGAGAATCAGGCATAGTGTATTGGGCAATAATCCCATGTTCTTGAAGAAATTTAGCAAAAGGACTAGATGCTTGTCCATTTTCAGTATATCTACCATAATATTCTCCACCCCTATCTGATCTCACAATTTTAATTTGCTTACCACATTGGTTCTCAACTTCAGCCTTAAAGACTTTGAAAGCATCCAATGCTTCATTTTTATTATGAAGCAAATATATATACATATATCATGAGTAATCATCTATAAAGGAGATGAAGTATTTCTGACCATGTATGTCCATGTTTAGACAACATATATCAGTATGAATTATTTCTAATAAGTCTGAACTCCTATTAGCACCCCTTTTGGTCTTATTGGTCTGTTTTCCTTTAATACAGTCCACACAAGTCTTAAAATTAGTAAAATCAAGAGTACTAAGTACCCCATCTTTAACTAATCTTTTAATTCTCTTTATGGTGATATGTCCTAATCTTCGATGCCATAATATAGAGGAGTCCTCATTAATATTGCACCTCTTAATGCCAACGTGAACATGCATTGAACCTTGAGTATTATCATTTTGTAATAAAATACGGTAAAGACCGTCAAACAAAATACCATTCCCAACACAATCAGATTTATATAATAAACGAAATGATGTGTCTTTAAAATTAAAGGAATATCCAAATGGTACCGGTCTGGAAACAGAAATTAAGTTTCGTGAGAAACTTGGTACATAAAAGGTTCTTTCCAATTTTAAAACAAAACCACTACTTAAAGTTAAAATGCATGTTCCAATTGCTTCCACATGTGAGCCCATCTTATTTCTTGATAAGATGCTTTGCTCACTTCCCGCTTCCTTAGGTTTTGCATACCCTGCAAAGAGTTTACAATATGGATTATTGATCCAGAGTCAATCCACCAGGTGTTAATATTAACATTGACCATATTAGATTCATAACATACATATGAGGTTGGTTTACCTTTCTTTTCAAGCCATTGTTGGAATTTCGTACATTCCTTCTTCATGTGTCCCTTTCTTTTACAAAAGAAACACCTTGCTTCTTTCTTGATATCAGCTTGGGGTGGTATTTTACCTTTTCCCTGCTGATAAGCTTTTTGATTGGCTTGATGTTTGTCAGTTTTGTTCTTCCCTTGAGTGGTTACCATCAATGCACTCTCACCCAATTTCATTACTAGCCTCTCTTCTTCTTGAACACACATGGTCATTAATTCATTAATTGACCATTTGTCCTTATGTGTATTGTATGAAATTTTAAAAGGGCTATATTGAGGTGGAAGGGTATTCAGAATATAGTGTACCAAGAAGGATTCTGACATATTAACCTCAAGTTTCTTAAGTTGAGCCGTAATATCTCGCATTTGCATTATGTGCTCACGCACACCCTTTATGTTGGTGAGTCTAAGGGATGAAAATTTCATTATAAGGGTGCTTGCTAGTGCCTTATCCGAAGTGATGAATTGTTCATCGATAGCCTTTAGCAAGTCTCGGACATTTTCATGCTGGTCAACAGAACCACGTATGCCAGCAGTTATCTTAGTTTTGATAAACATCACGCTGAGCCGATTGGATCGCTCCCATCGCTCATATAACACGATCTCAGTTAGAGTGCTGGTATCAGTGACTATAGGTGGTTCGTCTTTTCTAATAGCATAATCAATATCCATCCACCCTAAATGGAGGAGAACCCTCTCCTTCCATATCTTATAGTTATCACCACTAAGTTCGGGAATATCACATCGAATATCAGAGAAATTAACAGTTTGAGAAACTGCATAAAATCAAACATGCTTATGTCAAAATTTGAAGCTTAATAGACTAAATTACATGTTTTACCAATGTGAAACATGCCAAAAATATGAATATCATGACATAAAAATTGCCTGTGGGCTAAATTCTTAATTCAAATAGATTCATATGGTCTTTATGATAAAACTATCAAATTATATTCCAATTCATAATCCCTGTGGGTAAATTATGAAAATAATATGATATTTTATCCTGATTAATTATATTAAATATAATAAAAGATCATGTGGGATAACAATTATTATACGAAATATAATCAATCACAATATGATGTCTAATTACTTATGTGATCCTTATTTTAACTTTATATATAATTTTAATTAATTAAGGATGCTGTGGCTAATTCTTAATTAATTAAGATTATATGGATCACTAGACATTTTAAACATAAAAAATTTGCTCATAAACATAATTTAATATAACTAAATATGCATACATAATATCAGCATTTTACTGACTAAAAATGTTGAAAATGATATTTCCTCATGATTTTCAACAAAATATACCAACAAGTTTCCAAGAAGAAACCAAAATCAAATCATTTTCATGGCATAAAAATGAAAACTTTTTCATATCAAGGCAGAGGTCATTCGGCTCTGATACCAAATGTTAGAAATTTTAATGAAGCCAACTTGTGTTTCTAAATCATTATAATAGAAACACAATAAAAACTGATGCGGAAATTAAATAGCGTACCTCCAGTCGTCAAGAATTTCTGCAGAGGTTTCTTCTTGAACTTTGGTTCTTCTCGGCTCAGAACTCTTGCTTTAGAAGGTGTAGGAAAGCCTTTCGCTTCAAAGAGATAATTGAGCCAAGGGACCAAAATCCTCATGTATATATAGATGTTCTCCCATCAAGAACATTTATCATCACCAACTCATAACGTTCAAGAATTAATTCAAATTTATAACGTTTAGACCATAATGAAGAACTTAATGATATTAAATATTTAATTTAATAATAACGGTTTCATGCATAAAGAATAAGAAACTGAAATCATTTAAACCATAATAAATAAAAAAATTCATGATAATGAATTATGAATCTTAATAAGAACGGTTACGTTATTATTAAATAAGATATTTAATAATAACCGTTACATCTACTTGTATTAAGTTAAGGTTATACATAAGGGGAGATTTGCATAAAAAGCAATTACTTCCAAATGAGAATAACATGTGAAACTATCATGAGGATATCATGGAGCGTCATTCATGTCTTGTTGCTTATAAATCAATCAGATTCACTAAGTCTAACAGAACTATAATTAGTATATCAACAAAAATATAAATAATATATTATATTTAATTAATAATATGATTTATGATATATATATATGTTTCATAAATATGATAAATAATATGCTCATGTTTTTAGCTTTTAAAATTAATGTATATATTTTTTAATAATATTATTCTTAGTATTTTATGAAATATTGATTGAGTATGAATAACTATTAATGCTTACTTTAGCACAAGAACTCAAAGTATGTTATCATACTTGAATATAAGATAAGTTATGTTAATAAGCATGCATATAGTAACTAGAAGTGGTGGTTAAATTTTAATCGACGTTAAATGAATCTCAAAACTTGAATGAATTTGAACATGATTAACATAAGAAAGTTTAAGTTTTAAATATTATATATGTGGATTATCATAAACTACTTAGGTATGGATGAAGTAATAAAAAATTGAATGAAGATGCAAATTAAGAAAGAGTATTATATTAAATGTTGAGATACATAAGTGAGATTTAATAATAAGTTTAGATCAAAAATATTATATTTATGAAATTAAATTAAACTCAATTGAAGTAACAATAATATTAAAATTATATTAGTAAAAGAAGAAAAATAAACTTGAAATAAGACTTAATGAGATTAAACCACAGACTTGTAAGGTAACCGATGAACCAATGATGTACTAAAAAATCCCTCCAATACCTTCTCTTTTATTAAAAAATACTATTTAAAAGAATAAAAACTCTTGAAAGATTAACTTATTTTGATATTGTGGAGGTCCAAAATTATTCGGGTGTGAGCTTTTTACAATGAAAGGTTTGATATCTAGTTTAGATACTACAATGAATAGGGATATCTCAACCTCAAGGCCTATTGGATTCTTGAGCATAGTGGGATCCTCTTGATGTTATCTAGCGTGTGATAGAAAACAACAGCCAGAAAATGATTAGCTTTCTGAGAATGAGCTTGGATCATTAAATATTGCTATTCGTATCAATTTTTTTATTATCACTTCTATTTGGCTTTTATCGCAAGCTTGTTATCAATTCCGCCAAAGTAAGCTCTATGTACCTTTGTAATAGAGTCTTTACTACGACAATGATGATTCTTTATCGATTAATCCTAAGGGCTAGAGGGAGATACGTCAACTCCTAGTTGTCATATGAGAGAAACCTGAGATTGGCTAGTTCAAGCTTTATTATGATGGTTTTTGAAACCATCTTGAGAATGGAGGCTCTGATTTCTGATAAATTTTGTGTTTTGTCAAGTTGCAGGTTTATAGAGAATAGGAGCATCCTATACTGTGAAGCTGCTATAGTTTTGGAAGGACGACATAAAGTTTGCCAAACAATAAGGGAATTTAATGCATAACTATGAAAACTAACTCCCAGGTCGTGGTGGATCTTGTGAAAAACACTTGTAGATGGTGAAGCATCTTGAACATCATTAATAGCATTTTGTATAGACTTCACTCTTTTGAGACTTTCATGATTAAATGTTTATCATGAAGATAATAAGATTGCTAGTTGACTGACAGAGTTTGTCAGATCTAATAGGAAAATTACATATCGGAATAATATTTTATCATCACAACTCTCTTGTCTTTTAAGCTCTGATATTTCTGGAACTACTTGTATTAGTCTTTTGAAGTAATATACTATTTTCTTTGAAGTTCACTGATAACTCTGGTAAGCTCCATCCATTTACACGAAGACGGATGACCTAAATCGGGTGTGCAAAAAAGATCACCCATATTTATTTCACTTTAAGAATATTCTGAATTTGAGGGCGCATGTTTCCATATTTTTACATGACATTTTGTATCTTTAAAAATAAGGTCTCAATGAGTTCGTGATTTTTCACTCAGTATTTGATGGTGAAGCAGAACAAATTACATATCTTCTGCTCTTATTTTCCAAGGAAAATGTGTATATATTGATAATAAGTAGCCATTGGGTGCCACCTTCTTCTATTCTTACCGTCTATACCATATGCTTATTTGTCTCACTTTCTCAACGAGACGTGAGTTTGTATTAGGAATCCAAGACGGAGTCGTAGTAGTTCTGCAGCAGTAGCAGATGAGAATGGCACCATATGAGGATAGCTATGCATGCTTCTCAAGGAAAAGGGTCCCGAGCTGCCGCAGTCTCCGGAGTCCAAGCAGGAGAAGCATTCCAAGCCGGGAGTACTGTGTGCTCCCATGGCGATGTAGCTACAGCATTCCAATCGATAGGCACGGCAATCCCCGCCTTAATCGCTGGGTCGCGGTTGTTGTGGTCCCCGAGGTTGTCACCTAGTTCTGGCGGAGGAGAACCCGAGTTGAGCGGCAGAGCTGGCGTCATAACGCCCCTCTTCGCCTGTCGGGCGTGGAGCAGCGGCGGTGACGCGCCGGTGAGCATCTGGACCAACTGGCGGAAGCCGCCGCTGTGAACGTGGTAGACCGTTGGCGAAGGGCGCGCGGGGCGCCGCCACGGCTTCGATAAGGGCATGCGGATGATGCGGACCGGCGGCGGTGCCTTGCCGTGCTCGTTTGTGGCTGCTGCTGAGGTATGCCGCCCCATGGAGTGTGCGGGATAAAGGAAGTTGTCGGCGCGGGGGAGCGATGGGGAGGGGCCGCTCAGTACTTATAGTGAGCGCATGGCGGTGGCGCTTCCTCCTGCATGGCCTCGCACGGATGTGACGCGGCGGCGCAAGGGAAGCGCCCGTCACGTTCTAGAAGCTGCGGAGGATGACGACGTAACGCCTCTCGCAAACGCTGCGTCTCGCCCGACCGCCTCGCGATTGGAGCTCGTGGTGCGGGGCCCGCATCGGACCCACTGACCGAGCGGGTTGGGAAAGAATCAGAGCCGGCGGCGGAGTCCGTTTCGCACGCTGCGTTGGCCTCCTAGGATGAACACGTGAAGGAGAGGAAGACGATGTTTTTCGCGTGGACTTCATGGTGGAGAAGCCTATTTCGTCTTCTCATTCTCCTTCGGAGGACGAACACATGAAGTGGAGGAAGGCGATGCTTTTGGGGTGGACTTCATGGTGGAGAAGCCTATTTCGTCTTCTTCTCCTCCTCCTCTTCAAGAACTCACTCCAACCTTTAGAGCAAGCAAGCAGACGTCACTCTTCCTTCTTCCCTCCTCATCTTGTTCCTCACGACCGAGGATCAGTAACCTCTTCGAACGATGCTTTTAGCTTCCCATGTCAACGCTGCTTCCGGCCTCACCTTCCGCAAACTTCCACCTCCTTTCCGCCCGTAAAACTAGCCCATGGTGACCACGTCGATCAAGTGGGCGATCATAGCTTCTTCATCAACGATCAACAGCGAACTGCTTGAAGCTCACAAAGCTACACTGATGGATGTATTGTCGGACACAAGACAACTATCCTTCCACAATGATAGGCATCGGCAACGGATCACATTACGACACCTGCTCGTAAAGAATCGAACCTTACCCTAATCTTTATATAACCATCTATATAGAAGAAAATAGATTGGTGACGAGCAAACCTACATGTAAATTTGTCCTCGTCGCTCCATCAAAAACATAAACAATGTCCGGAGCTCGAATTCTATCTTGTCACCTACGAATAATGTACAAAATTTTAGTGATTAAATTTAAAGAAAACTATGCAGGGTCATCAGAGGTCTAATAGGCATATTATATAATGTTTAAATGAAAGAAATAAAATTATAAACAAAAAATTATAAATAATTGAAGCATAATACAGAGAAATTTTAGTTGTTTTATTATTATTATTATTATTATTATTATTATTATTATTATTATTATTATTATTATTATATAGAATTGTCTCTATGATGAGCTAACTTCTGTGCTTGAAGGGCTGCGATTAGTAAGGGATGAGACTGTGCAACTTGTGGAGATCAAAATTGATTTGTCTGATGTAGTGAAGTTACTTACAAAGCCAATTAATCCAACTTGAAGATAGCTTAGTATTGTAAGGAGTGTTAAAGCCTTATTAGATTCTTTTAAGAGTGTTAAGATCCATCGAGTATTTAGGTAAGTGAACTATGTGCAGATTAGTTGGCTGGTTTTGCCAAGTCAACTACATGTTCCTTTTTTTGAAGAGGTCAATGGCTAAATCTTTTTCTCTCTTTTTTAGTGTTGAAACTTGGGAGATTTCCCTCAAAAAGCTCTCCTTTTATTTACTTTTTTGGCAAAAGATGCCCCTTTTTTTTTTATTTTTCCTAAATAATGTATAAGAATCACTCACCAACCCAAATGGTATCTTTCCTATTAAATTTTTTTGTCAATTTTTTCACTGGTTTTAAATTATTACAATGTTTTTTTTTGCTGATGCACAGTATTTTTCAATAGTATTTATAATAGTTTTATTGAGATGCTGAAAGCACTATAAAGTTATTGAAAAATAATATAAGTGATATTGTTACTCTTTGGTTGTCATTACTTGTAGACAATTATGACACCATATTTTTAGATTGGTGATTAGTTTAGTTGATGTTAGGAGTTCATTTGAATCATTTATAATATTTTTAAGCAGGTGTTATAATATTTTTATTGTAGTGGTCAAAATAATGTAATAAGTCAATTTTTTATCCTATTTTGGTGATGATGTTCCTAAACTATTATAAATACTTATTTGAATCCTATCAATATTTTCTAACGTGTTTTGATTTCATTGGGCTCACTTACAATATTTTCTAATCCTATCAATTTTTTACCCTATTTGGGTGATGATGTTCCTAAACTATTATAAATACTTATTTGAATCCTATCAATATTTCCTAACGTGTTTTGTTGAGATACCGAAAATATTATAAAACTATTAAAAAAATATTATAAGTAATATAATATTATGTCTCTTTGATTATCATTACTCATAAACCATTATATTACCAAATTTTTAAGCTTATAGTTAGTTTGGCTAATGTTATAAGTTCATTTGTATAATTTATAGTATTTTTAAATAAACTTAACAATATTTTTGTTGTGATAGTCAGAATACTATAACAAACCAAAACATTATAACAGCAGAAGTATTTCAGATATTAATTAAAACATAAGATACTATTTGCAAAAAATAAAATAAAAATAAAAATAAAACAACTCTTTGTGAAAATAAATATTTTTTTAAAAAATCATCCTAAATTTTTTTAACTGCTACTTTTAGGTAATATCCAAAAAGGAGAGTTGATGATTTGTCTTGTCTTTGCTTTTTTTTTTTTTGACAAAAGCTTTTTGAGGAAGATTAGGTTTATTTTTACCGAGGGCTTGAAATTGGAGTTAGAACAAAAATATATCTTCTTTTGCTTCTGGGAACTTCTGTCCTTGTTTTAAGTGTGAAATTTGTGAAAATAAATGAAGCTACGACCATTTGTCCCTATTTTGAGTGTGGAGGATGGCGTATATAAAGTAGGACCTTTCCCTATTTTGAGTGAGGAATTTGTGAAAATAGATGTTAATGAGTGTTTTTTTTTTCTTTTGTTAGTTCTAAAGCTGATCATTGTTTGATTTGATTTGACTTTAAATCTTAATCCGTAGTAGGAATCATCCTACTATGGATCAAGATTTAAAGTCAACCTATACATAGAATCATCGTATAACATGAATTTCGAGATTAGACTATCGGAGATGAGACTAAGGTTTAGATGAATCTTATGCATATGTAAGAACAGATTATCATTAAGAGGTTCTCAACTTAATTCTCTTAACATTTAAATCAACCTGTATATAGAAAAAGTGAAAATCTCAAAATAATATATGAGTATAAAAAGTAGGAGAGAATCTATGGATCCTTATTTGTAATTCAAGATCTTTAATCTTTTGTCATTAGAAAATAATTTTCTAATCATTCATAATTTAGAGAATCTATCCTTTTGTGATTGTTGATTTGGATTTAGTCAGCCCACTTTTATCATTTTTATTGGTTGATGTAATGTGCCAAGTCATCCAATGATTGGATGATGAATATTGCCACCAATAGCCTGAATAATAAAAAGTTACTTCAACTAAAACATAACAGTTGATGTAATTGACAGAAATAAAGATACTTGACTGCATTAGAATTGTGTGATGTGTTTTTTTTTTGTTTTGCATATGTTACTCTTTCAAACTTGAATAATTATTGAAGTGTTAAACTTGAATAATGCATTCAACTATCTTTATTTCTATCAATTACATGAACTGTTATGTTTTAGTTGGAGTAACTTTTGATTATTCAAGCAATGTTTATCATCCAAAAATAACTTGGCACTTGTACATCAACCAACTAAAATGACAAAAATAGGCTTCTGAGATGGACATCATAAATCATAAAAGAATATATTCTACAAATTATGAATGATTAAAAAATATTTTTCTAATGGCAAGAGAGTATATCTTGAACTAGGATCCTTTCAACCTCTCTCCTATTTCTAATACTCATATATTATATTGAGAATTTCACTTTTTCTATGTATAAGTTGATTTCAGCGTGAGACAAATCACAACCTCTTAATAACAATCTTTTTTTGCGAGTGCATAGAGTTATCTAAACCTTATTATCATCTCAAATTGGACGATTCCTACTATGCATCAAGATTTAAAGTCGAATCAAATCAAAAATAATTTTTTTAAAATCTTCATTTTTTAAAAGATAATTTTTATTTTTCTCAAATAGTATTTTATGTTTTGAATAATATTCAAAATACCTCTTATCAGCCCTAGTAGTACCTTTTTTTTTTTTTTGACTCATTACAATATTTTGGCTAGTTACAATATTGTGACTACTATAACAAAAATAGTTTTAAGCCAACCTAAAATTATTGTAAATAATATAAATTTACGATGTGCATCTCTTGATGTTATTTAAAAAATCTTTATCTAATATACAAGTTGTCACACCCCTCGAATTTATTAACAACCACAATCCATTCTAGGATCCAATCACACATTTGAGGACACTGAAAAAACGTTCAAATCATTTCCATATATTCCATAATCCATGAGACCTGTGTAGTTTATAATCATACCATCATATCATATAATGATTCACAAAATCTAAAAACTCATTTAACTAAACCATAATCACATCATAAATCCATAGTTATGGGAATCTATACAATCACAAAAACTAATGTTTACCACATTTTCATATCATTACACAAATTAGCTTAACATCCCAAAATCCCGATATGAGGGGTACTTTTCAAATATTTACAAGATACATCAATCTAGATTTGATATTTTATTACACACAAAAGGAACTAATACAACATCAACTTGTCAAGTATGAAAGATTTGCCCCAAAATCATCTGGCTTTTCACTACCTCAGCCCGTTTTAAATATTCTAGCGAGCGACAAGCTATCCTGAAAAATTTATATAGAAATGGGGTGAGCACATAGAGCTCAACAAGTGACTAACATATCCGTGACAAAGAGGATAGTTTCGAACAAATAAGGTTTCAAAATATAAGACAGAGATATAAGAGTTCAAAGATAGCCACTCGACGAATACAGAGTTACAATGTCATTTCATTCTTATCCAAAGCATACATAGAAACACAACTAAAGCCTTGGATATCATGTCAAATACATAGAAGGTTAGGTGGGATCTCAAATATAATCTAGAGCATCGCGGGCTCTAAGCATATACCCTTTATCATTTCTAGCAAAGGTCTAGACAATCCCTTTACTATTTCTAGCAAAGGTCCAGACAATCCTTTTATCATTTCTGGTATAGGTCCAGACAATCTCACAAACATTAGAGTACAAAAAGGCATTGTGAACAATAAGGTTAGTACATATTGAAAATATATGCGGAACAATGGAATGCACGTGCCTATACAAATCATTGCGATGTAAATATGAACTTTACATGATAGCCGCAGGTGTACAAATAATTGAAGAATAAAAGTATATAAGAATTCAAGTCAATAATGTAAAGCTCAACTGAAGTAAGGGCTTTTGCCAAAATCAATTTCCAAAGAGAAAAAATAATAAGAGGCGAAATCGACCAAAGCTTGATTCTAGAATTTGAGAGACAGAATATATGAATTATTTGGATAATTAATTATATTCCAATTTATACAAAATAGGTGTCATTCGAAAGCTGTATCAATATTGTTTTAGGTAAATCAAGTTTTACAAGAATTAGAGTTTACAACAGGGAGTTACAAATAATTTCGTAGTGGAAGGTCTAAAAACATCAGCTCTATTTTACTGAATCCATTGGGTCGATGAAAACATATGTTTTAGTTTGCAATTGTACTCCAAAAATTTTAAATCAGGTAAACAGAAGAAGACTTTTGAGTCTAGTTTCCAATAAATTATACTTTGCATAAATCTGAGTTCACAACAGAAAGTTATAAGCAGTTAAGCAACAAGAGGTCAGAAATTATAATAAGCTTGCAGAATCTGTAGGGTTAATTGAAACAGAAGTTTTAGTAGAAATTTAAACTCCAAATCATTCAATCTTGGTGTTAAAATAAAGATATTTGATTCTACATTAGGCTT